>NC_090182.1:23665273-23875273 GCF_024679245.1 Pseudorasbora parva
CTTTTGTTTATTCTTTCAGAAGCTTCTCTCATCAGGGAAAAGAATCACTGGTCTGGCTGTGAACTGGATTGAAAACTCAGTCCTCTGGAGCAATGCAGATAAAGGAACGATACACAGAATGGACACAGATGGGAGGAATGAAAAGACTGTCTTGAGAGACCTATCTCAGCCCAAAAGTGTTGTTGTTGATCCAAATGAAAGGTAAAAATAATTATCACACAAAACTATAATCATTCGTGGAAAGGAAAAATGCAAGAATTGGAAAAATAGGAATCATTTACTAATTTTAGGTGGTTCTCCCCCCAAAAATTAAAATGCACAGTAACAGTGATTAAAAATATTACATTTTTTTTCTTTTTAAACAAATATTACAAATGTTTTTTTATTTTGTATTTGCAAAAAAAAAAAAAAATCCTTAATGAATAGGCGTACAGGAAAGGGCATAAACTTAAATGGCAATAAAGTTGTTAGTCTTGAGAAATGACTTGTGAAGCAATAGGTCAGACCTGTTACCCACAACATGTTTTACATTTTTTCACTCTGTTCTCTCAGTAGTGTGCTTATTGACTCACGGGGAGAATGAGGATGACTAAAGACTTTGTCATTTTCACGGTTCTTCTCAGGACTGTGTTGCTCAAATCCTAGTTTGCTTGCTAGCAATAAATGGTGGAGCTTTCAGACGTTCACATTCTTTCGAACATGGCTGGCACATAGGTGCAGTTTTAACAGGGTGTCTCCAGTAGCATTCTACAGATGCACACTGGCTTCACTTTTCAGTCAAAGGACTCCCCTGAAGAGATAAACAAGTGTTAAAAATGCATTTTTTTCCCAATACAATTAAATCAACATTATTAGATATTCATATTGGAAACTTATTTCAGTATTTGCATTAATGCACAATAAATACCTCAAGCTCTTGAGACTTTTAAAAAAGGACTTAAAACATTTCTTTTGGGAGAGCTTATGTCTTTTAGCTATTCAATCTATTAGTATTTTGCCATTTTTAAATGATCTTAACTGTAACACTTTTGAGATTTGTTCCAAATGTAAAGTGCAATACAAATAAAATGAATTAAATGTGGGTATACCATTGTTCTGCTAGCATGTTTTACAAAATACCAAGATACTTCAACAAAAACGTTTATTTTGTGAAAAACACAGTGATCAAAATTAGAGAACAATAACCAATGCAGCACAAAAAAAACCTTACATCTCAAATCCAATGCTTAGAGCAGTCAAAAATTTGTAGGAAGTATAGAGGCCCTTGCTTTGAATGAGCTCAGCACATCTGCGGCCACAGGACATCACTAGATACTCACACTGCTCCGGTGTCATCTTGGTCCACTCTTCTTCCAGTCTCTTTCACAGTTCGGTAACTGTAGTGGGTTTCTTAGCCATAACTTTGTCACCAATGATTTTACATAGATTTTCAATGGGGTTTAGATCAGACTCTGGGCTGGCGATTTCATTTTTTCAGTGTTCTTACTTTCAAGTAACTGCTTTACCCGTTTTGCAGTGTGATAGGGGGCATTGTCTTGCATAAACATTGCGGGCCTATTGAGAGATGCTCGCAGTGAAGGAGCCACATGTTGCCGAAGGAGGTTCTGATAAACAGGTTCTGAGGTTCTGCATGTAGCTGTATAATAGGCCCAACTCCTGCTGCAGAAACATCCCCAAAACCATGCCACATCCGCCTCCATCAATCACTGACTACTTTGGGTTCAATCTTTCCCCAGTTTGATGCCGAACATAATGTTTCCCATCAGACACAACTAAATTAAACTTGCATTCATCACTAAAATGAACTTTGGACCAGTTCTCCTCTGTTCACACAACATGCTCCTCAGCAAAGGTTAGTCTAGCTTTTTGATTCTTTCTGCTGATGAGAGGCTTGGTCACTGCAGAGTGAGCATTCAGTCTGAATTCTCTTAAATGGCAAGACACTGTATGGCGAGACAGATCCTTACTGTGTTCAGCTCTGAACTGGCGAGTAATTCCAGTTGCAGTGAAAGTCTGCATTGTCCTGTCCTTTCGTGCATTGGTCTTGCGTACCTTTTTGGGTACTTGAACGAATTAGTGTCTTTGTAAACCTTCAATATTGTAGAAATTAGAGATTTGAAATGACTAACTTCTTTTGCAATAGCTGAAAGGGTCATCCCTGGTGTCGTAGGGTTTCAGTAACCTTAGAGTGGCTTGCCATCTTGCAAAGTCAGTGAAAATTGAAAAGTTTGCTTCAAGTGAAGTAGGGTTTGCCATATTATTACGGAAATTAGTACCAAGTGCCAGATTAACACCCAAAGCTTGAAAGTATCTGAAAGTGTTCTCTAATATTGGCCAGCGTTTTTTTTTCAATTCTCTTATTTAAGTTGTATATACTGTACTTCAGTATTTAACTTGTAAAATATGCTTAAAAAACTGCCCTTCTGCTCCTGTTAGGATAATTTCAAAAAGGACTAAGCAGTGACCTTGAAATTTAGGAAATTGTATGTTGTTCTCTAATTTTGATCTTATATATATATATATATATATATATATATATATATATATATATATATATATATATATATATATATATATATATATATATATATATATATATATAGATATATAGATTTGTGGGATGGATATCCAGGGCACGAAGCTCCCGTTCCACCACATCCCAAAGATGCTTTATTGGGTTAAGATCTGGTGACTGTGGGGGCCATTTTAGTACAGTCAACTCATTGTCATGTTCAAGAAACCAATTTAAAAATGATTCAAGCTTTGTGACATGGTGCATTATCCTGCTGGAAGTAGCCATCAGAGGATGGGTACATGGTGGTCATAAAGGGATAGACATGGTCAGAAACAATGCTCAGGTTGGACGTGGCATTAAAACGATGCCCAATTGGCACTAAGGGGCCTAAAGTGTGCCAAGAAAACATCCTCCACACCATTACACCACCACCACCAGCCTGCACAGCATGATGGATCCATGTTCTCATTCTGTTCACGCCAAATTCTGACTCTACCATCTGAATGTCTCAACAGAAATCGAGACTCATCAGACCAGGCAACATTTTTCCAATCTTCAAATGTCCAATTTTGCTGAGCTTGTGCAAATTGTAGCCTCTTTTTTTTATTTGTAGTGGAGATGAGTGGTACCCGGTGGAATCTTCTGCTGTTGTAGCCCATCCGCCTCAAGGCTGTGTGTGTTGTGGATTCACAAATGCTTTTCTGCATACCTCGGTTGTAACGATTGGTTATTTCAGTCAAAGTTGCTCTTCTATCAGCTTGAATCAGTCGGCCCATTCTCCTCTGACCTCTAGCATCAACAAGGCATTTTTGCCCGCAGGACTGCCGCATACTGGATGTTTTTCCCTTTTCACACCATTCTTTGTAAACCCTAGAAATGGTTGTGCGTGAAAATCCCAATAACTGAGCAGATTGTGAAATACTCAGTCCGGCCTGTCTGGCACCAACAACCATGCCACACTCAAAATTGCTTAAATCCCCTTTCTTTCCCATTCTGACATTCAGTTTGGAGTTCAGGAGATTGTCTTGACCAGGACCACCCCCCTAAATGCATTGAAGCAACTGCCATGTGATTAGATAATTGCATTAATGAGAAATTGAACAGGTGTTCCTAATAATCCTTTAGGTGCGTGTACGCCTAGGATGGCATTAGGGTGAGTAAATCATGGGATTATTTTCATTTTAAAGTGAACTAATTCTTAAATATTAACTTTATGTGATTGTGACGGGCGGCAATCTAAATGTAATATGTAATGAGCATTTTTAAAAAATATCCAATATCCACTGAAACAATACATAAAAATGTATTCAGCTGATAAGTTAAATTGTAGCAACATATTGTGCCTGCCTAATTTATATTTACTATGCATTAAAAACAGTAATTCAATTACAATTTACATTTGTTTTGATGTCATTATTTCACAAGGAAATATAAACTGAATTAATCTAAATGTGCAATTATCAATTTTGCAGATTCAAAGGTTACAGAGATGTGAGATGATCTATACAAATTACGTATAAAAAAGCTCACTGATATTTACAACTTTTTTCCAGATATATTTTCTGGTTGTCAAATGGGCTGACTTCCAGTATCCAGCGTTCAGACATGACAGGTGGGAAGATAGCAACAGTGCTGAAAGTTGCAGACAGACTGAAGGGTCTGGCTTTAGACCACCGGGACAGGAGACTGTTCTGGGTTCAGCAAGGCCAAGGCGGGCACACTGCAATGGGCTCCTGCAACTATGATGGCAACATTATAAATGTCTTTAATCAGCCCTTCAGGTAAAATTGAGATGTATCCTTAAAGGATAATATAGGTAGTAATGTCAGCTGGTGATAATCACCCATCAGGGAATATTTTGCGATATAGTCTGACTGACAGTAAATATTTGAGATATTTCAAGCTTTTACTGTGATAACAGGAAAATTATTAAATGATGCGAAGAGTTAATTTCAGCTGTAAAGCTGCATTAAAAAGAAAATAGTGTCATTGTTCAGCTGAAGTTATTTATTAAGCTCATTAATTAATTCAATTAAATTGGCTATCAGCTCTGCTAAATCAGTTAAATCATTTCTTCAGAAAACAGTGATGTCATCACAGCTCAGTTTAGTTCTCATCCAATAGTGTAATGTGCAATCAAATCAATAATACTGTTGAATATTAAAGCTGCAGTCCATACGTTTTGCCTCGTTGTCGACATCTCTGTTTGAAACCTGCAATTGCAGTTATTTGTGGAATCATCATCTTTGTGCATTGGCATGGCTCCTCAGCGCGGCTGAATCTAATGTTTTAAAGAGTATGTGTTGTTGTTATTCATTCACCTTTTGACCTTGGGTGAATATAGTTGTCACTGATAATTGTTGTTTGAATCTTTCTGGATTACAATCCACCATCAAAAGGATAAGATTAATTATTCCAGCTGCTGCGAGAAAAGGCTATAAATGATCCGCCATGTAGCATCCTCACATGTGATATAGCCTACTAACTTTACTCCTTTATGTATACAGTTGACACAATAATGCAAAGACATGCTCAAATTTTTCACGGAACTCACCAGTACCACTCAAATATAACACATTATTACAAGCTGACTGGTTGTGCATCAGGCTAAGTTAAGGAAAAAACTGGCTGGTTATGTACTTGTTGATTTTGGATCATGTTTAACCAAAAGGACTGCAGCTTTAAATGATTTGATAAATTAAAAATATGTTTTCGGCCAATAAGTCAGAGCAATATATTGTGCCTCCCTTTTTTATATTAAAAACTTGTATTGTTAACATATTAGCTTTACTTATAGTTAAATAAGAAGTACAGTAAAGATGTCCTCCCTGCTCTACCTCTAGACCACAGGCTCTGAGGATGACGATTTTTCTGGATTATGTGTACTTAACAGACATTAAGTCAAAAAGAATAACAAGAATAAACAAGTACACAGGGGGCCGAAGGGAGAATGTCAATTCCAAAAAGATGTCGCAACCCCTTACTGATGTGAAAGTGGTACATCCCATCAATCAGCCGGTGGTGGAAACTCCAACTCCACTCACTCCAGGTTAGTAATAAAAGATTGAATGATTAATTGCTTTAATAAAATATGCTGTAGCATTTGCATTCAAAATAGCTAAACAAAACATTAAAAAAAATATTATAATTATTAATAACATTTTCGATTTTTTCAATTGTTCTACCCTTCTATTTATAATCATACTGTAGTTGACCAATAAGTATTAAGTATTCCAGTCATCCATATGATAAATACTTTGAGTGTTAAATGAAAGCGGTCTTAATCTAAATGTAAAATTATATCATGTAATGATCATGTTTAATTAAATATCCAGTATCCACTTATAAGTGATGGTAATATATTGTGCCTCCCTAATTTACATTTATATTAAAAACATCGATTTAAAAATAAATAAATAATTACAGTTCAATTAAGTTAGATTACCCACTCAATGTAAATTCTTTCCCCTGTATTTAAAAAGTTCCCACAAAGTTAGGAGCATGAAATTGTCCAACATGTCTTGGTATGCCAAAACATTAAGAGTTCCTTTCACTGGTACTAAGGGGCCAAGTCCACCCCTAAAAAACAACATCATACCACAATCCCCCCTTTACCAAACTTTACACTTGACACAATGCAGTGATGCAAGCACCGTTCTCCTGGCAACCGCCAAACCCAGACTCGTCAATTGATTTCCAGACAGAGATGATTCGTCACTCCAGAGAACACGTCTCCACTGCTCAGTCTAGTGGCGGCATGCTTTACACCAGGGATTCTCAACCTTGGTTGAGAATCAAACTTTTCAGGATTACTAGAAAACTACAGGCATGTGAGTTTGAACAGGGTTGGAACTAAACTCTGCAGGACAGTGGACATCAAGGAACAGGGTTGAGAACCCCTGCTTTACACCATTGCATCCTACACTTTACAATGCACTTGGTGATGTAAGGCTTGGATGCAGGTGCTCAGCCACGGAAACCCATTCTATGAAGTTCTCTACATGTTGTTCTTGAGCTAATCTGAAGGCCACACAAAGTTGGGAGGTCTGTAGCTATTGACCCTGCAGAAAGTTGGTGACTTCTGCACACTCTGCATCTCAGCATGCACTGACCCCGCTCTGTGATTTTTCGTGGCCTACCACTTCGTGGCTGAATTGCTTTAGTTCCCAATTGCTTCCACTTAGTTATAATACCACTAACAATTGACTGTGGAATATTTAGTAGTGAGGAAATTTCACAAATGGACAGGTGTCAACCTATCACAGTTCCACACCTGAATACACTGAGCTTCTGAGAGCGACCCGTTCTTTCACAAATGTTTGTAGAAGCAGTCTGCATGTCTAGGTGCTTGATTTTATACACCTGAGGCCATGGAAGCGATTGGAACACCTGAATTCGGTGATTTGGAGGGGCGTCCCAATACTTTTGTCAATATAGTGTAGATGGAGTAGATCGACTGCATCAGCACCCCCAAAGCTTCACAGTCAACAATTAATATGAAATCGACATTTCATTTGGTAACGTTATCCAGTTTTAAATGATATGCTGTTTAATGTTTGATGATCACATTATTTTAGATAAATGCATCTGCTTACATGTGATATCACCCTTTTTTCTGCTTTAATCTGGAGATGCGGCGCTCTGTCTGAAGACGTGTAAGAGTTACTTGTATTCAATTAGTCTTCAAAATGCATTCAAAATGAAGTTATAACAATGACTTAATTTTTCCATTTATTACACCATACTACCTATAATCAAATTGTATCAAATCAAGTATTTAAATGTTCTTATAATTATCCTAAACATCACATAATGTTCTGTGAATGGAAATGGATGCTGTTTGTTCCTTTGCAGGCTGCAATCGACACACAGGAGAGTGTGTAAGAGTGTGTTCCAGTCACACTGACACTGGTCTGTGCCGCTGCAGGGATGGTTTTTCCCTCAGTAATCAAGGCAACTACTGTGAAGGTACAGTCTCAGTTTCCTTTGTAAAACACAGTAACATCTATACATAGCATACTTTTTTATTATTTTGTTCAAAATGTATTCAAAAAAATATCTCACTCCTTCTTGATTAGATATTAATGAATGCTCCCTGTGGAATCACGGCTGCTCACTGGGATGTGAGAACGTTCCGGGCTCTTACTTCTGCACCTGCCCTAAGGGTTACCTGTTACTGCCTGATTTAAAGACCTGCCAAGGTAGGGCTGGAGAATGGATTATGAAACACTAACACTAGTAGCATACATATCAATGAGCTGGAAGTCATCATGGGTCAGGGAGTGAGAGAATTATAAAAGAAAAAAGGCTAGAAAGAGACAGAGAGCATCTCTTGACTCCATTGTTTATGCTCTAATTGTGCATTGAGGCAGAGCTGGACAGCGCGGTGACATCAGTAATAAGGAACACATTTAGTCAGCAGCTTTGCCTGGCTAAGCAGGTCAGGAGCAAAGTAACAACGAGATTAACGCTCAATACAGTTCTCACATCCTTCGACGCTTATAAGCACATGCAATCAAGTTTGTTGTCATGTTTTCTGGCTGTCCGAATACTCACAGTGATTAGTGATGAGGAAATGCCAAGAAATCAATCTAGATTTTTATATAATTCTGAAATAAATTCTGAAATAGATGTTTATTGTAAATACACTCAAGTTTTGAATGGAGGAAAAAATTAAATTTATGCAAAAAAAACATTATTTTAAAGTTGTCATGAAATAGAAGTTGCAATACAAGAAAAAAAGAAAAGGGTGGGACTTCATTGTTGTGCATCGGTAATCGATTATCATTGAATGGTTGTGGTTTGCTATTGCTGTAACAGGTTGTCCCATCCTCATGCCGGTAAACATGTCATCAGAGATAAAGGGCCCTATCATCTGTTATCATTTTTATATCCACCGCCACATTATTTACATAGCTAACGTATTCGCGCCCCTCTGTTCGCCCATGGGTGTGCTGGTCGGAAAACCAGGTGTGTTCAGGCGCATTGTTGGTGCGTTGCTATTTTGAGGCTACTGAAAACGACTGGGCCTTTGACCAAAAAAACCTGATCTAAAGTCAATAGTGCAGTATTTTTGGAATTATTTTGGTTAAAGATTACGAGGGCACATGAATTTATGTGCACGGATAAATCATTGCCCAAAAAAAGAAATTGATTTATCTTTTTGAATTCATGATTTTACATAGTTTGAGAGTGAAATTGTCACATAATCGTCTTGTTAACTCTCTCAGAGCATCACATGCTTTCACTCACTCTGAGCAATGGACCCTTATTCACTTTCACTTTTGTGGGTGGGATTATGGTCCTGACATCATAACAGGATTGGAAAGAGTGTCCCGCTAAGAAGCTTGTTTCCCACCATCTTCCTCAAAATCTATCATTGGCACCGGTGATATTATTCCCATTTTCAAATAGGCTTCTTATTCTGTAGCGCTCTGTATTTAAATCTGTATTAAATCTGTTTTTACTGCTGTCGTTATTTAATGGAACTGGACTGGAGGCATTTTTTCTATGTGTATCCATTGTTAACCTGAATAAAATAACATTTTCTCAATGTTTAAATGATTTTAGGACTGGTGTTTTGTAAATATAGGATGATTGGATTTGGGATTGTTAGGTGTTCAAATAAGGATAAGCATAGTGCCACAAGGTCTGTTGGTTCAGACTGAGAGCGAGGTGTTCATGGAAACTTTGGGGTGAGAACTGATCATCTGAGGACAGGGCTTTTGGAGAGAGAAGGGAAAGATTGAGGCCATTAGCTTTAGACTTGTTTGCGTTACCTTGTCATCCAGGTCATTCCATTTCCTAAAGTGACCACGCCATCCTATTAATGCTTGGTTTGAGAAGAATATGTGAAGTGACCATTATATTGGCAGGTTATGTTAGGGCTGTCAAACGATTAATTGGCACTGTTTTAAACTCTAGCAGTTGATATTGACCTTATTGTAGCACTTTGAGATTTTGTTTAATATAAAGTGCATTATAAATAAAATGTATTATTATTATTGCTTTTATATTTAGAGGTCTCAGAGATCCTAATGATTTATGTGTAAAATAATTTTGAATCTATTAATTAGAATCTATTTTTTATCTATTATGTTATTTATTACAATTTTCTTAACTAACCAAAACTAGGCAGACAGATAACCAGTATCCATTCAAGTAATGTTTCAGTTTGGGGTCAATTTCACTCCAAATTTGCATTGTCAAGAAAAATTTACAAAAACCTAAATCTGGGCATGTGAGAATTCCCTGCATGTATATTATTCAAATGTAAAAATCTACAAATTCCAAAATATTATGACATGTACTTCAGGGAGCAACAAAATACTTTAGGAGTAAATGCATTTTTGTTTATATTTTAAAATATATATATTAGAAAATATAATGTTAAAAATGTTAAATAACCAAGATGTATATTTATACAGTCAAACCAAAATTTATTCAGACTCCTTTTAACTTTTTCCTCACATCACAGTTTATTAGCTATAGTTTAGAAAATAGTAATAAAACATGACAAGAACTCAAAATAATGGATCATTCAATTAATTCAGGTCAACCAATTATCAAGCAATGCTTCATTTTTTTCAGTCTGTGGTGTAAAAGTTTGCAATAGCAATTAAAGAAGAAAAAAAAAAAACCGTAAGCAAACCATGGTCATGTCAAAGTGTTTAAATAAATTTGGTCTTAAATATTTTAGAAATGTTACTGGTAGTCTACTGTATGAAGAATGTTTGGTTGTAATATGTTTAACAGATACTTTGTTTTGCTATCCTCACTACATAATATCCTGTACCCACTATAAAAAAATTATATATTTTTTGTTTGACTGTGTGTGTGTGTGTGTGTGTGTGTATGCACATATATATATATATATATATGTATATATATATATATATATATATATATATATATATATATATATATATATATATATATATATATATAGCTAGCAGACGGACACAAACAAACAAATGTAGTAAATTTGGCCATATATTGTATATACTCAGAAAAATACTTAATTTTGTCCCTATGTGTCTACAGAGACTAAGCCATGTGTGGAGAGTAGTACAGCTTGTGATCATGCATGTGTACAAACAGCAGAAGGAGATGTGTGTGTGTGTCCAGAGGGATCTGTGCTAAATTCTGATGGCCGTTCATGCACAGGTATGTGTGCTTTTTGAAAATAAAAAATATATTAAAAGCCACATTTTGTGTGCTTAAATGACTGTTTTCTTCACCATTGTCTGTGTGTTTCAGGCTGTTTGTCTGCGGATCGGGGGGGTTGCAGTCAGTTGTGTGTGACTTTATTTCCAGGCAGGTGGGTGTGTGAGTGCCAGCCTGGATACCAGCTACAGCCTGATGGTAAACACTGTGCTGCCGAAGGCAAGTCCTGCATACTTTCTTTATATTCTACATTCTGCCAGGGTGCCTGTCTGTCTCCCACATTTTGTCTCCCAGAATTATTGGGTTAAGCATATAGTTAATTAGTATTTAAGTGCATTTGCTTCCAGTGACCTAGAAAATCTCTGGAATCTCTTTCCCCCCAACCTTTTTTTTCCCGAGCAGGACCTTCATCGTACCTGTTGTTTGCCAATGTAGCAGATATAAGAAGGATTAACATAAATGGCAAGCACAGCCGAAAACTGCTGGAAGAACCGAGAGGCAATATCATTGCTGTGGATTATGATCCAGTGCAGAAAAGGGTAAAATATCAAACAAACACAGTTTAATGTTTTAACAATTATAAGAGTTTATGAAATGGATTGCTCATAGTGATTAGGCCACTTCACTGTTATGATGCGTTTACAACTGCCCTCTAGTGGACATAAGATGTAAGGTAACAGAATGTATTTGCCCGTCATCTAGTGGCTACAGAATATAAGTGCAAGAGGATAAACTTCAATTTCATTCATGAACACATTTGACACAGTACATACAGTTAAAATCGAAATTATTCAACACCCTTGACCTGTAAGACATTTTGCTGCAAACAACAACATATTATGAAAAAATTAAATTTAAAATCTCTAAACTATAGAAAGTTTATTAATACACATTCGAGTGATTCTGAGAACGTAAAGTTGATGAGAAATGAGAAACATCAAATTGGCTGTAAACATCAGTGTTCAAGTTTTTTCTTTTTCTTTTCAAATAAATGCTGCCTGTAAGTTTTAGAAGCTTCTGACACCTCTTTAATGCAGTCTCGTCCTCAGCTCCACATTTTCACAACAGCAGATTCAGAACCGCTGCCACAGAACCAGAACTTCGGAGCGGGGCTTAAACAGTCATAATTGCGCTATCCATACACGTGATTTTCTTTATATATAAACATGGATCGCAACATTATATGGATTTTGTCACATAATCATATAATATGCATATAATAATGCACATGATCAAAATGTCAAAACATAGTCTATTGATCATGCTTATGTCAGTGAATAGATACAAACACAGAATAGATACAGGCTACAACTATATACTATTTCATTATAAAATAAATATATTAATACATAACTTGTATCATATGTTGTAAAGTGTTGCCAATTTAGAACGGTACTATTTGTTTATGTTTTTAAAAAAAAGTCTCTGCTTTATTAAAAAGGCTTTATTAAAATACACAAAAAAAACTTTAATATTGTGAAATATTATTAAACTGTAAAATAACTTTTCTATTTTAATATATTGTAAAATGTATACTTATGTAATCTTATGTAATATTGTAATATTATGATTTCTCAAGGATCATGTGACTAAAGACTGGAGTAATGATGCTGGAAATGTAGCTTTGATTACAGGAATAAATTGCATAAAATTAAAATAAAAAACTGTTATTTTAAATTGTAAAAATATTTCACAATAATACTGTTTTTGCAGTATTTTGGATCAAATAAATGCAGCCTTGTTGAGCAGAAGAGACTTCTTTAAAAATATTAAACAATCTTAGGCTACTGGTCTGAAATTTTTGACCGGCAGTGTAGCCTATGTTAGTATTATTTCCTTCACATTTATGTTAAAAATAATACTGAAACAAAGTATGAGGAGATTTAATGTTAATGGACACAAATACTATAGTTTACTGTTACTTCAACTATAAAACTTTTTTTTAAATTATTTTACAAATATATTAATAAATGTCAGCGATGTTGTATGGTTTGGAGACAGTTGTACTGAGGAAAAGACGGGAGGAAGAGCTAGAGGTAGCAGAGCTGAAGATGTTGAGGTTCTCTTTGGGAGTGACGAGGATGGATAGGATCAGGAATGAGTACATCAGAGGGACAGCATGTGAGATGTTTTGGAGACAAAGAGAGGCCAGGTTGAGATGGTTTGGACATGTTCAGACTCAGAGGGGGGAGAGTGAATATATTGGTAAAAGGATGCTGAGGTTAGAGCTGCCAGGCAGGAGGTCAAGAGGAAGACCAAAGAGGAGGTTTATGGATGTAGTGAAGGAGGACATGAAGGTAGTCGGTCTGAGAGAAGAGGTTACAGAGGATAGGAATAGATGGAGGCAGATGATTTACTGTGGCGACCTCTGAAGGGAACAGCCGAAAGAAGAAGAAGAAGAAGAAGAAGAAGAAGAAGAAGAAGAAGAAGAAGAAGAAGAAGAAGAAGAAGAAGAAGAAGATAAATGTCTAAAATGTTGTAAAGTGTTTTCCCATTTGACTGCATATTCAAACATATTATTTCCTTCATGTTCATGTTGCATCACAATCTCATGGTAATTTGTATCAATAGCCTGACGTGGTCATACTCAATTCTAGTCAGAATATGAGTCTGAAACTGCTCCATTGGGCTGTGATTATGAGGCGTGTTTCAACCGAACCAGGAAAGACCTCAATTGGATAGACCTACAACCAATCAGAGCAAAGAAGCGACGCATTGTCAAATGTCAACAGAGTTCACCAGGTGTTGCCAAGTCCGCGTTTTTTTTCCGCGGGTTGTTTTCTATGTCCATGGGTTGAAGCGAATATTATGTGCTATATTAGCCTGGATGCCAGCCGAACTTAGCCCCGCCCACAACATTTGTAGGTCGGGCGGTTCGGTCTGGCCTTGCTCCACAGAGAAGTAATTATCTCCGAACAGAAACTGTTCGGACCAATGAATTCATCAGGACGGGCTGTAGACGATGACGGACAGATGATAAACAGTATCGTAATCATCACGTCATCAAAGGGACTTGGATTATATTTGTTCAAATCCTAAACGGAGAGCTTGTTTGTATATGCATTCACCTTCACTATTTCTCTCAAAAATAATGATCATGTTGGGTAAGTACTCTGTGTATCATTAAATTCTTTTATTTTTTTACAACACCGGCAAATATCGTTTATTTCAGCCTGATTTCAGCTTGCATGCAGACAGGGTTGCCAAGGGGTTCTCTAGAAGAAAAAAAAAGTTGTTTGGGGGGTAAAATGTGTGTTATTTTGGCAAGGTTGCCAGCTAAAATTTGCACTCATGGCATGGGTCTAAATATCACATAATAGTCGCTTCAACCCGTGGACATAGAAAAAACCCCGGACAAACACGGACTTGGCAACACAGTGCAGTTGAGCTCTGTTGACGTCGCTTCGTTGCTCTGATTGGTTGTAGGTCTATCCAATTGATGTCTTTCCTGGTTCAGTTGAAACACGCCCCATAATCACAGCCCAATGGAGCAGTTTCAGACTCATATTCTGACTAGAATTGAGTATGACCATGTCAGGCTAATGCTATATAGAACTATGAGTGCGAATTTTAGCAGGCAACCTTGCCAAAATAACACACATTTTACCCCCCAAACGCCATTTTTTCCACGGAGAACCCCCCAAAAAAGCTATTGTTTTGGGCTAGTAGTTGGCGCGTTTTGTTGTAAAAACTTGGCAACTCTGTCTGCACGTGCGCTGGAATAAACGTTCTTTGCCGGTGTTGTGGAAAAATAAAATAATTTAATGATACGTACGTACGTAGTACACCATAAACTGCGCATCATATGCACGCGAAAAACCGCGTACCATATGCCAAAACTCATTTTGGCATGTACATTCCACGAGATTGCACACTCGTAGGGCCTACTATTTATACGCATTTTCGTGAGCAATGTTCAAATGTCAAATTAATAAAACCATTTTAATACAAGGCCTTGAACAAGTGAAACATGTTCCTCTGTATTTGTTTTATATATCATTGAAATTCTAACCAAATAATGATAATGTCTCATGGAATAAGTCACTTGGGTTTGTTTGTTTGTTTAGGTGTATTTTGCAGATAAAGGCCTGAAGCGTATTGAGAGAGCTTCACTGGATGGAGGCTTCAGAGAGCTGCTGTTCTCCACTGGACTCCACTCACCCGAGGGTCTGGGTGTAGACTGGGTCCATCGCAAGCTATACTGGACTGATAGAGAGTGGGTTGCAGATGAATACAGACACACTTCCTTAAAATGTTCTTATTTGCTCAACTGACTTTAACATTCTGCTTTTCAGATTATCCTCTATTTCCCGCAGCAGTTTAAATGGCCTTGACAGAGAGACTTTTATAGATAAAGACATCCAGAAACCCAGAGGCATTGCCCTACATCCTCAGGCACAGTAAGACCTATAAAACGGCACGTTTCTTCTATGCGATTTGCCTATATCCTGTAAACTTAAAATTGTACAGTGGCCACAGCCAAAAAACAAAACAAAACAAAAACATTTATTTAATTATTAAATCAACCTCAAGCAGCATTTAAATATTTGTGGCATGAATTAAAATGCATCTTGCCTCATAATCATATATGAACTTCTCATCTGTGTGTCTGGAGGAAGGTGTATTGGACAGACATGGGTAGTCGCCCTGCAGTGGAGCGGTCAGGTCTTAACAGAGACATGCGTGAAGTTGTGGTCAACACCGGTCTGGTGTCTCCTAGTGGACTAGCTGTGGATCACGGCTCAAAGCTTCTGTACTGGTGTGACCTCAGCAGAGGTGTAATTGAATCGGCCAAGCTGGATGGTTCTAATCGCCATATACTAAGTGAAAACCAAGTAGGTGAGATCCTCTGCCAATAACACACACACCCACACCTTCAGTACACAAACTAACACCCACCAACCCACCAAATGCGGCTAGATTTTATCAGTGGTGTGTAACGCAGTCACACCTACTAGCCACTTTGCCGGGTTGAATTTTTCATCTCTCCAACAGCGAGTTGACACACAAACCCGCCCCCCTTCACTTACTCATTTAATTTGCTCCAGACGGATATTGTTGCTGTTACAGGGCTTGAATTTCGCCGTGAGATTGCATGTATTGTGCATAATTTTACTCATTCCCACTCACACCTAAAGTGCGCGCACGTACAGCCGCCTCTCAGTTCTAAATTGTATTGTTTTTCACTGCTTATTGCACTTTAACAGTCAAATACACACAAAATAATTTAAATGCAGGTCTTGATGAGTAATCACATAAACACAGTCAGTTATGTTTTAAGTAAACATAAACCATTGAGAAGGAAAACTCATGTGTCTTTGGCTGTCGCCTTTGGCTTGGCTTGCTCAGTTGGGGACACTAAAATTATGATCCAAGTTATTCAACTAAATATACAAATTAAATGTATTAAGTAGGTCATATTTAATTCTATAAACTATCCAAATCAAACTAGCCCAATCAAATTTTGTTGCAATATTGTCCTGTTTAACACCGTGAAGCTGCTTTGAAACAATCATCATTGTAAAAGCGCTATATAAATAAAGTTGATTGATTAATTGATGTGTAACAGTATAATGGATCCGTGCGCCTGGTCTTAAAGTGACAGCAGCCTCTCGCCATTCCTGCCAAATTATGAGAAAATATATATCTAATATATATATATATATATATATATATATATATATATATATATATATATATATATATATATATATATTTTATATACTGTATATAAAAATACCTATATGGCAGTTTTTCTCTATTGACTCTATAACAATATTGTGGCCAGTGGAAATTCTGAGTGTCTAGTAATTTTGGAAAATCACTAGCCACAGTGGTTAAAAAAAGTTAAAGTCAAGCCCTGACTGTATGTATACATGGAAGTGATAACATTCTGCACTTGCAAATATTTTATCCTGGTTTATGAGGGGAAAAAAACCTATAGACAACATGTTTTTCGATTTGTAATATGTTGTCTGTTTCATTTTTGCTTTGGCTAAGGTCGCCCATTTGACGTTGCAGTATTTGAAAATGTGCTTTGGATCAGTGACTTGGAGGGTCACCTGCTTTACCGAAAGGACATGAGAACTGGACGAAACCTTGAACATGTCCATGATGACTCTATCCAACCAGCTTCTCTCGTTGTTGTCCACCCTCTCGCCAAACCGGGTACTAATGCTGTGTCCTACTATTAGCATATCTACTTTTAGATATGTACTTTTTATTCATAATTGTCTATTATTCCCTTGAAATTGTACATGAAATTATGATTATTATTGAATGATGTTTCGAATAACTTTTTGCCATTGTTTGAAGTGATGCATGCCATAATGCTCTTTTCTATAGTATTATGGCTCAAATATCAAATATAAATAATACATATAAAAATAAATAAATGTATTATATAAATAAAATTTAAACAATGGGAAAGAAAAAACACATCTTAAGCACACAGAATAATGTAAGTGGACTTTTGTTTGCATCTTTGAACTCACACTGTTATTACATAATTGTGGCATCCATAATTGTAATCGTGATTACAAATTTGATTAATTGTGCAGCCCTAGTTTAAACATTGTTTTTAATAACATGTTGCATGCATTCATTTTATGCATTAACTCTATAACTTTTAAAATATAAATATGCCTTTGTTTTAGTCTGTGAAATTGCACTCTCTTTCAAAAGTATGGGGTCATTAAGATGAAATAAGTCTCTTGTGCTCACCAAGGCTGCATATATTGATACAGTAAAACAGTAATATTGTGAAATATTATTACAGTTTGAAATAACTGTTGTCTTTTTGATAGTTTAAAATATAATTTATTGCTGTGATTTTCAGCATTATAGTTTTCAGTGTCACATGATCCTTCAGAAGTCATTCTATTGTGACGATGTGGTGCTTAAAAAATATTTCTTATTATCAGTGTTGAAAACAGTTGCTAAATACTTTTGTGGAAATCATGATTTTTTTTAGGATTCTGAATAAAGCAGGAGAAATACAAACAGAATAGAAAGCATATAGAAATGAAATGTATTTGATTTACTGTCACAATTGATTTACTGCAATTTACTTAATCTTTGCTGCAATTATTTTTTTCTTATTACTGATCCCAAACTTTTGAATGTTAGTGTATTTCTAAAAAAGGATAGGCTACACCAAATATGTGAAAGTATGAAACATGATCTGGTCAAGCTCAGGCACGTATACTTTATTAACAATAAATTGATTATACTTTATGCTTGAATTTTTTTTTTTTTTTAAATGAAGAAACATTTTGTTTGAATATTTCTCTTACTCTTTTAACATGAAAAATTGGCAGTTTTACAGACAAAAATGGCAACATCCACTCAAACCAATGTAGTGTTATTATTTTAAATTCCACTGAACTTGAACACTTATAACATAAAGTGAACTAATATGATTTCCATCTTTTAAAATGTTTTGATATTTTTATTCGGCATAGTAGGACATAACTAGAATGACTCAACAGATTCATGTTTTTTTTTTTGGTCCTAGGAGCAGATGTTTGTCTTCATGAAAATGGAGGATGTGCCCAAGTGTGTGAGAGCAGACTGGGATTGGCTCACTGCTCATGTAACTCAAAACACGTTCTTTCAGCGGATGGAAAAGACTGTCGGCCATCATTCACTGGTTAGTGTAATGAGAATTATGTTAAAATACAAAAAATACAAAACAATCCTGAAAAATTCACATTAAAAAATCAACTGTTTGCATCTTTTTTTCCCCGCATAGAATCAGATGATGGTGAATCAAGTGATCATCTGAGAAATAAAACACTGAATGATGAGAGCACACCACTGGCCATGCTTTACACAGAGAAGATGATTTCAGGTAGAACAATATTCACAACAATTTTATTCATCATAGACAAGAATTTATTTCTCATGTTCATTATACAAATTGATTAAATGATGTTCATTTCTTTCAGACCAGGATGACTGCTACTCTCTCAGATGTGATGTGAACGCTCAGTGTGTGCTGCAGGAGGGCCAAGCCATGTGCCAGTGTGTGAGAGGTTTCACTGGAGACGGGGAAATGTGTGTGGGTAAGTGTAAGTCTGTGTGTGTTTGCTCTACATGTCTGATGATTTTGTTTTCGGATAGAATGAAGCAGCAGGTTTGTGATGTATGTGTGAAACTGAATTTGAGTGTAGGGAAATTGATGTTTATGTGGGTGCGGTATGCACCTGTAATTGGATGTATTGATCAGTCTTTATGTAAATGCAGGTTTGTTTAGATGAGCACATACTGTATTGACAATATGTGTTTGTGTGTGTTTGCATTGACATTGATGAATGCAAAGTAGGCCTGGCAGATTGTAGTATTTATAAGGCTGAGTGTATGAACACAGCAGGTGGATATTTCTGCCAATGCAAGACTGGATTCAGTGGAGATGGTCACACACTCATATCGACTTGTTTACTGAACTACTTCACTGAACTGAACTGTTTCCTTTATTCAGCATATATATATATGTATATATATATATATATATATATATATATATATATATATATATATATATATATATATATATATATATATATATATATATATATATATATATCACAACTGTTCAAAAGTTAAGGATGAAAGACATTTACATTTGTTAACAATTCTATTTCAAATAAATATTGTTCTTTTGAACTTTCTATTCATCAAAGAATCATGGGGAAAAAAATATTCCACAAAAATATTAAGCAGCAAAAAATGTAATAAGAAATAATCAGCATATTCAAATGATCTCTGGAGGATCATGTGATAATAAAGACTGGAGAATTGATGCTGAAAATTCAATTTATCAATTTATCAATCACAGAAATAAATAAAAATTTTGAATATATTAAAATAGAAAAGTTTAAGTTCAATTAAACTGTGACATTATTTTATAATTTACAGTTTAACTGTATTTTTGATTAAATAAATGCAGCCTTGGCGAGCATAAGAGACTTCTTTCAATACAATGTTAAGTGGTCTCTGGAAAAAAATGTAGAGACCACTTAACATTGATTTGTTGAAGTGGTCTCTTCATTTTTTTCAGAGTGGGGCAAAAAAGTATTTATTCAGACACCAATTGTGCAAGTTCTCCCACTTAAAAAAAAGAGAGAGACCCTTTAATTTTCATCATGAAACTATGAGAGACAGAATGAGAAAAGAAAATCTGATTTTTAAAGAATTTATTTGAAAATTATAGTGGAAAATAAGTATTTGCTCACCTACAAAAAACTATATTTCTGGCTCTCACAGACCTGTAACTTTTTCTTTAAGAGGCTCATCTTTCCTTCACTCATTACCTGTATTAATGGCACCTGTTTGAACTTGTTATCAGTATAAAATACACCTGTCCACAACCTCAAAAAGTCAGACTCCAAACTCCACTATGGCCAAGACCGAAGAGCTGTCAAAGGACACCATAAACAAAATTGTAAATCTGCACCAAGCTGGGAAGACTGAATATGCAAAAGGTAAGCAGCTTGGTGTGAAGAAATCAACTGTGGCAGCAATTATTAGAAAACTGAAGACATACAAGACCACTGATAATCACACATCTCCACGCAAAATCTCACTCTGTGGGGTCAAAACGATCACAAAAACGGTGAGCAAAAATCCCGGGGGGAACCTATTGAATGACCGGCAGAGAGCTGGGACCAAAGCCAGGGCCCATCTTAAGTTTGCTAAAGAGCATTTGGATGATCCAGAAGAGGATTCGGAAAATGTCATATGGTCAGATGAACCCAAAATATAACTTTTTGTAAAAACTCAACTTGTCGTGTTTGGAGAAGAAGGAATGCTGAGTTGCACCATACCTACTGTGAAGCATTAGCCTGTCGTGGTCATACTCAATTCTAGTCAGAATATGAGTCTGAAACTGCTCCATTGGGCTGTGATTATGGGGCGTGTTTCAACCGAACCAAGAAAGACCTCAATTGGATAGACCTACAACCAATCAGAGCAAAGAAGCGATGCATTGTCAAATATCAACATAGTTTAACTGCACTGTGTTGCCAAGTCCATGTTTTTTCCACGGTTGTTTTCTATGTCCGCAGGTTGAAGTGACTATTATGTGATATATAGACCCATGAGTGTGAATTTTAGCAGGCAACCTTGCCAAAATAACACACCTTTTACACCCCAAACACCATTTTTCCCCCGGAGAACCCCCCAAGAAGCTATTGTTTAGGGCTAGTAGTTGGTGGGTTTTGTTGTAAAAACTTGGCAACCCTGTCAATCCCTGGCATCCAGGCAAGCATAGGAATGGAAACAACATGCTTTGGGTCTGTTTTTCTGCAAAGGGCCTAGAACGACTTATTCGTTTAAAGCAGGAGTGTCCAAACTCGTTCCCGGAGAGCCGCTGTCCTGCAGAGTTTAGTTTCAGCTTGCCACAACACACCTACTGGAAGTTTCTAGTATGCCTAGAAAGACCTTAGTTTGCTGGTTCAGCTGTGTTTCATTGGGGTTGGAGCTAAACTCTGTAGGACAGTGGCCCTCCAGGAGCAGAATTGGACACCCCTGGTCTAAAGGAAAGAATGAATGGGGCCATGTATCATGAGATTTTGAGTAGAAAACTCATTCCATCAGCAAGGCCATTGAAGATGAAACAAGACTGGGTCTTTC
This sequence comes from Pseudorasbora parva, assembly GCF_024679245.1. Taxonomy (NCBI): domain Eukaryota; kingdom Metazoa; phylum Chordata; class Actinopteri; order Cypriniformes; family Gobionidae; genus Pseudorasbora; species Pseudorasbora parva. Next base: position 23,686,590 of record NC_090182.1, read on the forward strand.
AGCATGACAATGATCCCAAATACACAGCCCAGGCAACAAAAGAGTGGCTTCGTGAGAAGAAGCATTTCAAGGTCCTGGAGTCTCAAAAGCCCCAAAACATCACTGTTCTAGAGGAGATCTGCAATGGAGGAATGGGCCAAACTACCAGCAACAGTATGTTAAAACCATGTGGTGACTTAAAGAAAACATTTGACCTCTGTCAAGTATTGAGATTAACTTTTGTTATTGACCAAATCCTTTTTTTCTACCATAATTTGCAAATACATTCTTTAAATATCAGACAATGTGATTTTTTTTAAATATTGTATTTAGAGCTTTTATTTGCCGAAAGCAACAACTGGTCAAAATAACAAAAAAGATGTGTCAGAGTGTTGTCAGACCTCAAATAATAGAAAGAAAATAAGTTCATATTCATTTTTATACAACACAATACTAATGTTTTAACTTAGGAAGAGTTCAGAAATCAATATTTGGTGGAATAAGCTTGATTTTGAATCAGCTTTCATGCGTCTTGGCATGCTCTCCACCAGTCTTTTACATCGATGTTGGGTGACTTTATGCCACTGCTGGTGCAAAAATTCATGCAGCTCGGATTTGTTTGATGGCTTGTGACCATCCATCTTCCTCTTGTGTTCGACAAAGCTGAAAATTGGACTCATCAGAAAAGCTGACCTTACTCCAGTCCTCTACAGTTCAATCCTTATGGTCTCTTGCAAACCTCAGCCTGGCTCTTCTTTGCTTCTCATTGATGAAGGGCTTTTTTCTAACTTAGCACGACTTCCTGCCCCTAGGAGTCAAACCGTCCTCAGTGTGAACTTCACCCCAACTGCCTTTTGCCATTCTTTTTGTAGGTCACTTGATGTTATCCTACGGTTGTTGAGTGACATTCGAATGAGTTGGCGGTCATTCTGGTCAGTGGAGACTCGTTTTTGCCCTCTTCCGATCTGTAGCTTTGTTGTTCCCAATGTCTGCTGCTTGACCTTGTTCTTGCCATCTTTGAAATTTTAAGGATGGAAGCAACCTGACACTCACGTATCCCTCTGCCAGTAAAGCCAGAATTGAACCCTTTTTTTTCCTCACTTAAAACTTTCTTTTTTAGCTTTTTTGGCATGGTCAATAGTTATTTTTTGATTCTAATTACTTTTGAGGTACTACTAGCACTGTTTTTGACATCCAGCTGGTCCTACTGCAAGAGGATAGTGATAACCACATAAGTGTTTTTTTATACTTTTATGGGTATTTCACCTTATCAGCACCTCATTCAGTAGAATGAGGTGTGCTTGTGTTGGAATTCAACAGACATTGGAATGGAATGGCTTCCATAGATGCTGATTTAAGAAAAATATCAAAGGTGGTCCAAGGAAGGAACAGTGGTGAACTGACGACAGGGTCATGGGTGGCCAAGGCTCATTGATGCACCTGGGGAGTGAAGGCTGGCCCGTTTGGTCCGATCAAACCGATTAGCTACTCTAGCTCATATTTTTCAAGAAGTTAATGCTGGTCAGGGTGCCCAGGCTGACCCCTGTCCACCCCGAAAACGCCAAAAGTCGGCATGTGAGCATTGACTCATGGCCGGGTGCATTTATGTTGCTTACCTGGGGAACACATGGCACCAGGATGCACAAGAAGGTCAACCAGCAGAGGCATTGTGATGCTTTGGTCCCTGCCATCCATGTAGATGTTACTTTTCACATGTACCACCTCCTGCATTGTTGGAGGTATTCCCTGGTGGCTGTGGCCTCTTTCAGCAGGATAATGCCCTGCTAAAAAAAAGAAACTGGAATGGAAACAATTCAGGAATGGTTTAAGGAGCACAACAACAAGTTTAAAGTGTTGGCATGGCCTCCAAATTGCCCAGACCTCAATCCAATCAAGCATCTGTGGGATGTGCTGAACAAACAAGTCTGATATATGGAGATCTACAGATATATCTATGGTGTATATATGTGTATTCATGTATGTATGTATATATGTATGATGAGGGTGTGTGTGTGTGTGTGTGTGTGTGTGTGTGTGTGTGTGTGTGTGTGTGTGTGTGTGTGTGTGTGTGTGTGTGTGTGTGTGTGCGTGTACATACATATTTTTTGCAGTTACAGAGATCTTTATCTTTGTGTATTTTACAGATATAGATGAGTGCAGATTAGATATGCACGGCTGTGATGTAAACGCAGAGTGTTCGAATGCAGTAGGAACATATCAGTGTAGATGTCAATCTGGGTTCGCAGGCACTGGATTCAGCTGTCAGGGTGAGATTCATCTTTGGAATGTTTAAATTGAAATGAAATTAAATGTAGCATTTTTTGTGTTGTCTACATGGTTTATTTATTATGTGCCATTATGGCTTGATACCATGAGCTGTTATTTGATAAAATCTGCTAATCTGAGTTTGTGCAAATGAGTAATACATTGATATGTAGTAGAAATGTATGATGCAACATAATAGTGACCTAATTTTCATGCTCTTGTTTCATTGCAGAAGAGTTTAAGGGCGCCTCCTCTTGGCCGAGTACGGGTAGTCCACTTGATGTCACATCACCATGGCAACACAATAATGTTGTGCAGAGCTGCCCTTCCACTCATGATTCGTACTGTCTGTATGACGGAGTGTGCTTCTATTTCCCTGAGATGGAGTCTTATGCCTGCAAGCAAGTGTTTGCTTATGTAACTCCTGTCATGCAGAAACTTTAACATGCTCGATTTACATTCTCATTATCCATTTTTGCATATTCCAGTTAAAGTTTAAAGTTTCCTTTAAGGTTTAAAGCTAAGTTGATTTTAAAATGTGACTTTAGTTAATAAGCAATAGATGGCAGTCTTGTGCTAAAAATGATTTGGGCTTTTTTATTTTTTTTTATGAACGTTTGCCCTTGACGAAAAGGACACAGGTTAAGCATATTCAATTGACCAACTTAGTCTTATTGTCTATTCTCTATGTCCACTGACAAATGAATTTTGATGAATTTGACTGATGCTTTCTCTCTGTTGTGTATGTGTGCTGCAGCTGTGTGTTAGGATACATGGGGGAGCGATGTCAGTTCAGTGATCTTGAATGGTGGGAGCTGCAGCAGGCTGAAGAAGAGAAGAGGAGGAATATGGCTATAGCCATGTGTATTGTGCTCTTTATCACCCTTTTGTCCATCGCTGCCTGCATCACTTACTGCTACGGGTGAGAGAGATAGGCAAGGTTAGCAGGGTGTCAGAGATGCATGTTAATAGCACACTTATTCTCAATTAATAAAGGTAATGGATAGAGTAAATCGTATACCTTTAGTCATGTAAAAAAATAAAAAAAATAAAATAAAATATTTTTATATATATATATATATATATATATATATATATATATATATATATATATATATATATATATATATATAATATTTTTATATGACTATGTATGTGGTGGACACCTTAAGAATTTAATTAAAATGTTAAATTCTAACTTTCTAGCTCAATTTCTGAATTTCATTGGAACTTGATTTGAGATCCCAAATTGCAGAATTGCAACTTGAATTATAACAAAATAACTCATAAAGTTGATAAATATTTGATGAATAATAATCTTAAATAAGCAATAGGCAAAGTTTTTTCAAGAAATATTTTCAATGTTTAAAAAGCTTTGAAGGTTGAATGTTCATTTGCTGATTTACAGGGCAAAGATAATGATAGATGGATGGATGGATGGATGGATGGACAGACAGATGGAAATGATAGATAGATATAATAGACAAATAGATATGATTAAGATGAACACGAATCTTTCCCATATTACATCATCTGTGTTATATTTCTTTGAATTAGAATTTAGTCAATTCTCCATCCTGTCATATCATTTTAAACAATAATTTGTGGGTGTTGGCAATCTAGTTTAAATTAAAGGGGCAAGCTCTGCAATTCTGAATTTGTACTACCCTGCCTTATGTTAGTCAATAAAAGCAAAAAACCAAAGCATCCGCCACATTTCCAATCTTAATGCCTCCAATTTGTAGTGGATTCAAGAGACAAGGTGAAAATGGAGACTGATAAAAATGGCTCAAAAACAGCCTTTTTCCATTTCATAAAAAACCTATAATGGTTCGATTGCTGCTGGCATGGGTTCATTTCCCTGCTTTACCGGTTGAACAGCGCGTAAAAGTGGCATTAAATTGTTTATTAGGAGAGGAGGTAGGGGCTAAAGCCAATGAAACATTTAAAGATGTTTTCATCCCCTTGAGCATGTGTCAGGAGACTTTAAACACACACACACACACACACACACACACACACACACACACACACAAACAGCTGGGTGATATTTTCCTCGCCCTGGATAAGTATCTAATTCTCTATGCCTGTGTTTAGGGGGTTTAGTGACATTGAGCCGTGGTGTGGTGTTTTTAAAGGAGCATACTTATGTTGGGTTCCTCTGGCCCCTGCTCTTCAATGCAGCAGTTGCACGCTTTCAATTACATGCTTGGTTTAGCTTGTACTACAGCAATTACACATCAAAATGGGTCATTCCTATGCCCCAAAATTGACCCAGTGATCTATAACCTTATTTAAAACTACATGGGTGGCAATTTTCCCCGACTAAAATTGCGTTTTTCACTTGGTTACTCGTGTTTCCATTTTGTTTTCTTTCATTTTTCTATCTATATCAACTTTACACACCCTTTAACTCTCTCGCACACAGGCAAACATGACACTGGCTTGGTTTATCCCAAAGCCCATTATTGCCCCAGGTGCAGGGATGAGACACACATATCAAATACACATGTTTGTAATAATGCTACTTATTATACCTTCACGTCTCACTGCAGGTCTCCATATTTCATTCTCACTCAAAAGGATCCAGAGATTGGTTTTGCCCTCTGTGTCAGTTAGCAGGGTGCCAATCTATGAACGGAAAAATCAAAACACCTCAGATTACTATTTACATAGATATGAGGGTTATGTGATGACTATAATACATTTCATAGGAGCCAGTTCAATGAATTTGACATTTAGCCTCTCAGAAACAAGCAAACAAAAGACATGTATTCAAAGGTCACTGAATCTACAGGACTTCATATCTAAAGCAGACAATGCCTATGATTTGCTGTTTATCAGGTCTAAAAGACATTTTGGAACATGTCCCTCAGAGGATGATGTGGGTGACATAAGCATGAGTGAGGACAGTTTCACCGAGATGACATCAGCCACTCCGCAGGTAAGATACTTATTCCTAATATCCGTTTTTATATTTTTCTCTGACTTCTTTGCTTTTATTCGACAATATTGTAGATTTACACATTGTGTGTATATAGGTCTATGTGGTTTTGGACACCTCTCCCTGCAGTGATGAAAAGGTCCTTCATGTTGTGAGTTGTCCCAGAACAACAATATGCCCCTCTTGCTCTTCAGACGCAGGTAAGCATTTCCTTTCTTATCTTCTTCCATAAATTACAGCCAATTTTGGTTTTAGTTGTTTTAAAACAATCTTTAAAAGTCTGGATAGGGATGGAGTCATTGACGAAAATAAATAAATACTATATTTATGCCCTCCATTGGCCACTATAGCAAAGGTGTCTGTGAAAGTAAATATGCAATGTTTGTCATTTGATCTTTCATTCAAAAAATGGGAAAAGAGACTCTGATTGGTTGATTGCTCGTTACGCCCCAAACACATCAATGACTCATTAAGAGAATAGGGACTACCCTTTTAGACCATGCACCAGGCATGCGCTTTAGACCATGCTCTTAAAGGGTTAGTTCAAACAAAAATAAAAATGATGTTATTAATGACTAACCCTTATGTCGTTTCATACCCGTAAGACCTTCGGAACACAGTTTGAGATATTTTATATTTAGTTCAAGAACTTTATGTCCCTTCATTAAAAATGTATGTGCGGTATACTGTCCATGTCCAGAAAGGTAATAAAAACATCATCAAAGTAGTCCATATGTGACATTGGCTATATTGTCAGTTGTCTGTTTGTTGTCATCCGCGGCCACGACTCTGCAGTGACGCTACTGACGTGTTATCTGCTGCGCCCGTGTATTCATCAAATAAATATGGCTGAGCAAAAAGTCTTATTCTGTATCGAAATCGTTAGAAATGTTTGCAAAGTTTTTTTTGTTTACAGGGTGCGTCTCCTTCAGACTATAAAGTTCAGGCGCAGCAGATAACACATCAGCAGCGTCACTGCGGAGTCGCAAATGCGGGTTGAAAACAGACCCGGAAGAGAAGACAATGCTGAATAAAGGCGTAGCTAACCCACTGATGTCACATATGGACTACTTTGATGATGTTTTTATTACCTTTCTGGACATTGACAGTATACTGTACAACATTTTTAATGGAGGGACAGAAAGCTCTCTGACTAAATATAAAATATCTTAAACTGTGTTCCGAAGATGAACAGAGGTCTTACGGGTGTGGAACGACATGAGGGTGAGTCATTAATGACATAATTTTCATTTTTGGGCGAGATAACCCTTCTTTAAGTCTGTAAATAGGGCCCCTTTAGCTGATTTGAACTGCTTATGTATTCCACCTGATGGTGGAAATGTCCAATACAGCAGTTGTTAAAAAAAGTTAAAAAAGTTTTAGCTATATTCTTACAGCCATGTTCTATTTTGTGAAGCTCAACAATCTTTTGCTGCACATCAGAACTATATTCTTTGGTTTTACTTAGGAATTCATGGCTGGACAATTTTATGCTCATAGTCACATATAGTCTGCTGTGCTAAAAAATACTTAAATATGAGTGGGGGAATATAGGCTACTTCAGAGATAGTTTACTCATAAGTATTTTCAGACAGCCACCTTTGCTTATATTTACCAAGGGTGCCAATATTAGGGGAGGTCGCTGTGTGTGTGTGTGTGTGTGTGTGTGTGTGTGCCCTTGTTTATATTACACTGTGGGGACCAAATGTCCCTAAAGGATAGTAAAACCTAAGATCACCTACATTGTGGGAACCAGGCAGCGGCCCCCACTTTTCAAAAGGCTTAAAAATCATACAGGATGAGTTTTTTTGAGAAAGTAAAAATGCAGAATGTTTCCTGTGATGGGTAGGTCTAGGGGTAGGGGCAGTGTAGTGGGATAGAAAATATGGTTTGTAAAAACCATCATGTCTATGGAGAGTCCCCACAAAGTGTGTATGATATGCATACGCAAACAAATGTGTATGATATGCATACGCACCTGTGTGTTTGCATTTATGATCAATTTAGACTTGGGCACTTTTGCAGGACAAACTGTAAGTTAATTTACAACTCGACTTACAAAAAAAAGTCAGAAAGTACAGTAGCAAAAATAATTAAGACGTGCTCCAAACAGTACCAACATGGCAAAAAACAAAACATGTAGCCTAAGTGGGTGTGCGCGTGTGTGTGCGTGTGAGTGCGTGTGTGTGTGTACTGTGAGTGCGCGTGTGTGTGTGCGTGTGAGTGCGTGTGTGTGTGTGTACTGTGAGTGCGTGTGTGTGTGTGCGTGTGTGTGCGCGTGAGTGCGCGTGTGTGTGTGCGTGTGTGTGAGAGAGCACCGCATGCCCTTTGAGCACCACACCCGTTGTAATTGCCATCGTTAATGCAATAGGTGCAGATAAGATGCTTTGGCAACTATATAATATTATAATAATAATAGCACCCATTTTCTTTTATTTCTTATATATTGTGTGCATGCTGTTGTGTTTTTTTCTTTTTCTAGGAGATAGCTTTGCTTCAGAAGAGACTGAAAGGCAACAGAGAGACAACTGTGGTTTGGATATTGTCAACTGCTCTGTGTCCTGCGATGCGCACAAATTGCTGGTTACAGAGAAGACCACCAATAATCTCATCTCCTTAGAAGACCCTCAGGCAGCAACTCAGTGATTCACCACACCAATTCATCATTGGAGGCTGACCCATTAACTGCTAATGTCAATATGTTCAATGGTCAAAGTCACTATCATTCAGTGTTACAGAACAGCCAAATGTGGGAGAGCATCCAAAATAAGGCTGTTTGAACAAGTGTCCAAATTCAAGTTGCACCAGTTATTTGTCAACAGATTACATACAAATCACTCCTGGTCAGATAAAAAATACTCCAGTCATGCTTGCATCAGCGGACTCTCAGCCGATCCATGCCCATTCAGTACCATCAGCAGCTTTTTCACATTGCTCAAGAGCTCATTACATGCAATCCACATTCTCCACAATCAGGACTTCTGGTATTCCTTTTCAAATCAGATTGATGTTTATCTTGATTTATGTTGTCACATTAAATTATTGTCATTAATAACATTAATGATATCTGCAATACATTTATGTTGGTTCTGTTCCATAGGTTGCATGGAAAGGCAGGGAGTTCTTGCACAGAACAGAACCATATCATCGATCCAAACTTTATGTTAATTGTTAATCATCTTTGACGATAGTGGTCCTGATAGTAAAGTAGGTCACTATCTGGTAGCTTTTTTTAAATTAGAAAATGCAGGGATCTATAAAAAGAGTGAACATCCCTCAAATGGTTTTATGCAATATATAAGCGCTATACGATGTGTTGAGAGACTAAAGATGTCATCTATATAGAGTCTGAATGATTTTGAAGGTTGCTGGTTGTCGTCATGTTTAAGCCATAAGCCTCATTAGACAGAATCCAAAACCTTTTTTCAAGTGCTATGTTGTGTTGCATACTAGCTCTGTAAATAGTAATGTAGCGATGAGATGCAGAGCATATTAAAATAGGATCTTATATTGAACATTCTTTATATTATAGTTAAAACTGTCATCGTTTTAATAATGGAGCACAGTTGGTTCGAGCTGGTGAAGAGGAAAACAAGAGACACATCCTGCTTTGTGAGCAGAAAATAACATGTACTTGGCCTACTTTGCTTCAGGTGTTGTAGAATGATATTTCAGGGGCATATCTGGGCCTGCTTACATCAGCATTGGTTTCACTGAGAGACTATAAAAAACACATCTATGATGAACCCAACATAATGGAACACAATAAATACATCAAACAAGTATCAGGTAAAAAAGAATCAGGTATCAAAACATTAAACAGATAATGTTTGGTATCAAAAAGATATAAACAGATTTCAAAACATGATATTTAAGTGAATGCAGGTCTCATATTAGTGAATGAATCATGCTTAAATTATTTAAGAACAGCCTTAGTCAAATGTTCCACAAATAAAAGCAATATTATGGCAGCAAGTTATATGTATATGCGTGTATCTGTCAGACAATATATATGCTGGGATTTTAACCTACATGCTGTTTTGAGCCGAAAGGCAAGAACAAAGACATTGAAGGACAATGTAATAAATTAGACCACAAAGTACAACAACCAAACTGATGCCTTTTGTTCTCACTCCATTTTTTTTTTCATCCTAATTTTTATTGTTATTGATGTTATGTTGGATATACACAAATTATTATTCTAATAATGTGTTGGTTTATAATTTGCTGCCAAAATGGCCCTGACCCGTCGAGGCATGGACTCCACTAGACCCCTGGCCTCCATGGATTGTACTTGTTTGTTCAGCACATCCCACATCATGCTCGATTGTATTGAGATCTGGGAAACTTGGAGGTCAAGTTAACACCTAAAACTCGTTGTTGTGCTCCTCAAACCATTCTTGAAACATGTTTGCTTTGTGGCAGTACATTATCCTTCTGAAAGATGCCACAGCCACTAGGGAATACAGCAGAAGTTTCAGAGAAAATGACTATCAGCAACATCTGATTTCTTGACTAAGTCAGCTCTCTGTTAGCTAACCTTTTGTTTGGAGGGAAGATCAACCCACACATTTAGCACACACACACACACACACACACACACACACACACACACACACACACACTCCTTTAATCTCTTTTTCTTGCCATCACTTGCCCACATATCTATTGATTTTCAGAGAGGGTCCACTTATCTATATATTGCTCTCTGATTTGATGAACACTGGAGCCCAGGTTGCACTCCAAACTGGGGGGAATGGAGCTTGTAATAGAGATGAAATTGAGCCTGCGTCATTTTCTCTGATAATACATCTCCCAAAAGCCAAGAGACTCCAAAATGAGTGGACTTGTTTTCTTTAACCTCTCAGCATTTATGACATTTTAATTTTTTGTCATAAATGTGACTTTGTAAAGTCAGGTCTCACTGTAGACTGTTTTATAAGGGAATAATCCTAGTCTCATTTTATAACACTACAGTGGAGCATTTGGTTAATTTTATAATTGAGGGCAAAATTCACATCAACAAAAAATGAAAATATGCTCTCTCAATTAACTGTTTACTATTTACTATTACGATTGGATTACATTTATACATTTATACAGTATATTTCATCATTAAATTGGACAGATAACAATTTCACAATTTTGACCCCAAAATTTCAGTGGCAAGCTTTGTCAGGCCAACCGTGTTATTTTCTTTACCACATTAAACTCACATTTAAATATATATATATATATATATATATATATATATAAACAGGGATCATTAAAATATTGAAAACCATAACTAAGTTGATAGTATTTAGATTTTGGGTGGCTATTACATCATTTAATGCTGGTCACATACTTTTGTGATAAACCATGTTTAGTTGCAGGGTGTTACTCGTTTTGTGACGGCTAGTTGACAGCATTTTTGCAAACATAAAAAAAATCTTAAATCAAAGAAAATTCAATTTAAACTCAATTTGGTATTCAGATTTGATAAATAAATGAAATATGAAGTTAAACAGGAGAACCACTCATCATTTAAAAAAAGAAGACTGCAATTAAAAAAAATAAAGATAAATAAGTTAATTAATTTTAAGCAAGTAATTTAATCATGAATGTGTAAGATGTTATGCTTTCCACTAATAGATACAATTATTTCTTTAAAGAAAATTGTTAGAATCTAATTATTATCAATGGAAATGAAATGTACAATAAATTGTAGAGTAACTGATATCATAGTTTAATGCATTTTTATGTTTTGTTTTACTTTTCTGGTTGAATTATCTCTCCTAATAATTATCCCTCCTAACAATCCCCCTGGATGGAAAGAGTCAAGTTTTCCCACTTTTTCCAAAAATGTGAATCAATAAGATCTGTAACAACCTGGCCACACTCCCTCTCTCAGCTGTAGGGAATTAAAATGGGGGGATCAAAGGATGAGAGAGTTAATCCACCTGAGAGAGAGAGAGAGAGAGAGAGAGAGAGAGAGAGAGAGAGAGAGAGAGAGAGAGAGAGAGAGAGAGAGAGAGAGAGAGAGAGAGAGAGAGAGAGAGAGAGAGAGAGAGAGAGAGAGAGTAAAGTGTGCGAGCAAAGGTGTTTGCGGTTGGCCTGCGACAACGGATCAGTCTTGCTTTAAGCATTCTCCCCCCCCCCCCCCCATCCTTTCCCTCCCATCAGACAGGAAGCAGTTGGTCTGTGCAAAAGGTGCACAGATGAGGAGACTAAATAAGGCATTAGATGCCCACTCAAAGGCTTTGTTGTTGATCCTCCAGGTCAGCGCAGAGCCCTTGTGGTCTGTGACCTGCCCAGAGCTGTGCTGCTTTGCTAGGCTTTGAGTAGATTTAGCGCAAAGGATAATGCATGAATTTGGGCACAGGCACATGTGGTGAAGGCTCAATTCTATCGACGAGGATATTTGTTAGCGGTGCTAGGTAGATTACTTTCAAATTGTAATCCATTCCAAATGACATGATGAAAATTGCAGTTAGTAACGTAATACAATACATTAGCTATACATTTATGATATAACATACTTTTTGATTTCTTTTCACCTGAAACAGATATCCCATTTGATTATCACATTTGAATAGGACAATATTGTACCATAATGATATAGGAATAGGCCTACAAAAAGAAAGAAATATATATTTGTTATTAACAACATGAAGTGTATTAAAGGGGTGATGCATTGTGAAATCAACTTTCCCTTGAGCCTTTGATATATAAAAGGTCATGGTAATATAAGAATGTCCTTTAAGTGTCAGAGCTGAAACCTTCCTAGTTAGTAAAAGACACGAGGCCTAGAAACCGAGGCTCTCATCAATGACGTAGAAGGGGAATATTGAGACTAAAACACAATGCTGTGCCTTCTATATAGGATCCGACAGGAATGGTGCAGCACACTTATGTAAGTAAAACATGTTATTTATATGTAATAGTTTTGTTTTTATATATGTAAAATGATTTGTTACAGATCGTATTGATTATGTGAATGTGCTAAGGCACGCTGTCACAGGCTGGAGAATCCCTTATTTGTTGGTTCATTGCGATTCGGGTTAAGACCTCTAGGGCTCGTAAAGCCCAATGTCCTAGGGCAATGTGTTTTCGGGATGTGGACGGGCTACCTGTCGGTATGCCGGTGAATCTTAAATAATGAAATAACATTAATTTCTTGATCTGCATTGTTCACTCTCGATTTGATATTTGAAGAGCACACACCTGTGCACACCTGACTCCTGTGTGTGGTTTGCGCTTATATCCACCGATCAGACAGGCCAAATGATAAAAATAAATAAATCAATCGTGGGTGGATGAGAAATATATCATTGTGTTTGTTTGATAAATACATTTTGAGAGCCCTTATAGAGAAGTATTCCAAATTCTACAATTAAATACTGAACCTGTCTGTTCAATATAATGAGTGAGCCGCTGCACGAGTGTTACAGCACTAACACTGCAGGAGTCAGATTACATTTACTGTCATGAATGAGCTCTTGAGATGAGAGCTGAGGTAATCGTGACCACGCTCGCATACAATCACAACGTGTTCGGTCTGGGGAGAGAAGCACAATCATTTGAATATACTCCAGGGTTTCTACTGATACAAAGCCATACGCTAATCGCTGAAGTAACCCTTTTATAGAAAAACATGGTCTCGTTTCAAATGCATAGATCAATATGCTTGCGTGGAATTCACTGTATCCTACTGTATATATGCGCTGCTTCCTTTATCAAGCTCTCCCATGTCAGATTCCCTGTTATCAGATCTGTTGAAGATGCTGTTTATGTTTGTTAGCCCAGGACATTTTACAACACAGGCTACAGTTAGGGTGATATGACTTAACCCATGATATTAGATTTTGGTTATATACCTATCCAAGTCCTTTACCACAGACAGTATAAACATCAGGCTATACTTATTGTATTTCGGCCACACCACAAGGTGTCACTGTGGCCTCAACGCTTCGCTCTTGCCTACTCTGAGCTCGATTGCTATGTCTTAGGTAAACCCCGCCCTTCTCATCACCCTAAGCAGGAAGAAATGTAGGAAGAAATAAATGCAGAAATAAATAAATGTATAAATAAATAAATGCAGAAATAAAAAAATACATAAATAAATGTAGAAAAGAATACTTGGGGAAATAAATAAAATAGAAATTAATAAATGTATAAATAAATAAAATAATAATATGGAAATAAATAAATAAATATGGAAAAATTTAAAAAATAATTATTAATTTTATTTGTTTTGCTTTTATATATATATATATATATATATATATATATATATATATATATATATAAGAAAAGCAAAAAAATAAATGAATTAATAATTATATAATATAATATATATATATTTAGCTTTGACATTCCATAGGTTTTACCCGTATTTAGTGTCACCTATTGCCATGGGTGTATTATTGACATGCAAAAGTCGAGACCCTGAATATAAGACAACACTGTTTTTTCAGATGTATTTCTAAGCAAAAAACCCATTGTCTTATATTCTGAACAATATGGTAATCTACTGCCATTGTAAGAATAATGTAGGCCTAATTATTAAAAATGTACCTTTATTTTGATTACAAATATTTTTAAAAAATCGAATTAAGTACTTCATTTTTGGAATCTGATTATCCAGATTACATGCAGTCAATTTCTACCCTATCCCAAAACGCACCCTAGCGGCAGCAAATCTAATCTGCCCGCGAGTCAGTGTCCTCTAGCAACTAATACCCTTCTGAGTTGTAAACGCCAAACTCTTGCGGGGCCAATCACATCGTGTATTGGTGGGCGGGGGGCGGGGCCATAATGACGATGGCCGATTTGCGTTTGCGTGCTTCTAGTAAACACAGGAACTGGCGAACGGTCTTTCGAATCAGCTTTGACCACGACTCTGGAAGACTTGGAATTAAGCTTTTCTCTGAGAAAAGGACAAAGAACGGCACTTCTTAAAAAGGGAAGACGTGTACGGAGTTTTGCCTACCGGATAGCGAATGTTTAATCTATCAACCTGCTATCAACAAGCTCTGCTTCACCTTCGTTGCTCTGGTTGGTTGTAGCGCTATCCTATCGCGTGCAGAGGAAGTTTGAAAGACAACCGTTTATCCCGGCCCTCGGATTGAGCCCTGTCAATGGTGAGTTTCCAGACCAAACATCTTGATGTGGGTCTGGCTTGTCAGGCTATTTCTACCCAGCACTGCTGCTCAGTCCCCTGATAGACTGAGAACTCTGAGAGAAAGCCGTGTTGTAGGCTACAATAGCCATGTGTGATGAACAGACACGAATGTAATCTGTTATTCTCTTAAAATCTTCCCCCAAGCTCTCAAATCTCATTCACTTTACTCAGATAAATTATATGACAGGTTTGACATCAGTGATGCCAGATTCTTCCTTATGCCTTAATCATTTTGACCTATTTGAATAGAAGACATTTTATTTATTTCTAAGGGTAAGAGTAGTAATGCATTACAAGTCTTTTTAATATAAAAAGCCATTGACTTATAACAAATAAGTTTTGTATTCATGTTTTAAAAATCTTTTTTAGACCTTTTGCAGCTCAACAACAGAATACTATTTGTACATAAATTGTTGCATTTAATTGAATGAGAGTGTAGGCTATTTAAAGAAAGAAAGAAAGGATTGCATGTTTCCATGCAATGAAAGTGAATGAATGGTGACTGGAGTTGCCTGAGATCTGCGTTTTGGGTTTCAGACAGAGTCAAACAGGTTTGGAATGTCACAAATTGTTTGTATTTTCACAGCTATAATGCAGTAAATAACATTAGGCCTAGAGACCAACAGCTTTGTGTGCTTTGTAGGGATCTTGGGCTGGCATAGTAGCCTATGCTGAAATAGGCATAGGCTACAAGTTTGAACCAGGACTGAAACCTCTTTAGATCTTAAATTGCCTGGACCTTCTGGACAACAAGGGGAAAAAAAGACCCCGGACAGAAAATGAAGCTGTTGCCCATTTTTACCTCAAAATTTCCTTTGTGAATATTTTATTTATATTGATTGCATTTTGTTGAAAGTATTGACCTACAGAAAGTGACTTCTGTGTGCGCTGTGCTGCATACATTACGTCGCTACACTGTTGAGAATTGACCTTTTTGACCATGTCATTTCACTGAAATTTCGCAAATGTAATTGTACTCCGTCCTGTTGCAACATAAATTGAAATCAATATAAATAAATTATTCATAAAAGACATTTGAAGTAATTAATGAGTAGCCTTCGGGTTTCGTTTCAAACTGGCACTGGACTTAGCCTAGTACAACGTGTCCCGAGTGGGTTCACGGACGTCACGTGATCTCAAACCGTCTGCCATACGAGACGATAAGCTGCTGATTTGGAAATTGAAATAAATAAGCTTGAACACAATGGAAAATATCAAATTCATGATTAAAACCCCATACATTTCCTAGACTGTATAGTCTATGTACCATTATAACATTTACTTGCTGCGCTTGCATTCACAATCTTTTTTGTAGAACATAAATACAGGTCCTTCTCAAAAAAATTGCATATTGTGATAAAGTTTATTATTTTCCATAATGTAATGATAAAAATTATTTTTTTAATATATTTTAGATTTATTGCACACCAACTGAAATATTTCAGGTCTTTTATTGTTTTAATACTGATGATTTTGGCATACAGCTCATTAAAACCCCAAATTCGTATCTCAAAAAATTAGCATATTTCATCCGACCAATAAAAGAAAAGTGTTTTAATACAAAAAAAAAGTCAACCTTCAAATAATTATGTTCAGTTATGCACTCAATACTTCGGGTCGGGAATCCTTTTGCAGAAATGACTGCTTCAATGCGGCGTGGCATGGAGGCGATCAGCCTGTGGCACTGCTGAGGTGTTATGGAGGCCCAGGATGCTTCGATAGCGGCCTTAAGCTCATCCAGAGTGTTGGGTCTTGCGTCTCTCAACTTTCTCTTCACAATATCCCACAGATTCTCTATGGGCAGGGCCGTTTCTAGCCTTTCTGGCACCCTAGGCGAGATTCATATGTTGCACCCCCCCCCCCCCCTTTTTTTTTTTAAAACTACAACTTATTAAGTAAATATGACTTCCTTATTTCATGGGCATATTGTACATGCATTAATCGAATAATGTAGGTAGGTTTATTATCACTGAGATCACAGATGTTGGGGGGTTCGGGGGGCATGCTCCCCCGAGAAAATTTTGATTTCTATGATCTACATATGTGTATTAAGATGTTCTGAAGGCCAAAAAATTAGACAACAATAGCTTGAAAACATGTCACTTGGCACCGCTGCGGATTGAAGAACACAGTGACACAAAGACTAAAAGACGGGACGAAGCCGTAGCCGAAGCCTCGCGCCAGTTTCATGTTTTAAAGGTTAATCACATATTTTTTTAGGGGGGGCTGATGCATAAGTTCATAAAAAAGCGCCTAGTGAGGCTATGACAGTATTAGCCTACTTGATCAATTTACACTAAACAGCTATCTCTGATGTAAAAAAAAAATGTATTCAAATGTACTGCTATAATGTTCTGCACCTGAAATGAGCATGGCGTGTGGTCCGTCCAGTACTAATATAATGTTTTGCTCAACCTTATGATAGAGCAACCAGCTTAGTAGAGAACAAGTCCTACAAGTAACCAATAAGTAGGCTAACATACCTGTATATTTCGCTTTCTTTTTTTATATTTCCTATTTTTTCTTTTTACAATACTGATCCCCTGATGGCTTTGACCTTTTCATGACGATGAAACTAAAGCACGCTGTAACGAATAAAAATATAGTGTGGCCCCTTTAAGAGTTGCGCGCGCTCCCTGCAAACGAAGTCTGCATTTTGTGTATGTGCGCACTGAGTCTTTCTTGAGCTCCCATGTGTGGGGATTATTATGAGAGTTCAGCGGGGAATAAAGTGATGTTAATCGCCTCCGTGTTTACATCCACTCCAGTTACATTAAGTGAGCTATCCGCATTTTTCACTCGGACACAAGCGTTACAACGCCACGGATGACGACGTTCCCTGCCGCCCTCTACATGATCTTTTTTCATTACAGCAGCGCCACTATCACCATGGCGACTTCACTCCAATAATCGCAACTAATCATAATGCCTCGAAATAGCAAAAGTACGAAATATTAATAATAAAATATATATGAAATAACTAAAAAATATTGTTGGGGCGGGGGCTCATTGGCGCCCCCCAGCTGTTGGCGCCCTAGGCGACCGCCTAGTTTGCCTATGCCTAGAAACGGCACTGTCTATGGGGTTGGGGTCAGGAGAGTTGGCAGACCAATTGAGCACAGTAATACCATGGTCAGTACACCATTTACCAGTGGTTTTGGCACTGTGAGCAGGTGCCAGGTCGAGCTGAAAAGCAAAATCTTTATCTTCATAAAGCTTTTCAGCAGATGGAGGCATGAAGTGCTCCAAAATCTCCTGATAGCTAGCTGCATTGACCCTGCCCTTGATAAAACACAGTGGACCAACACCAGGAGCTGACATGGCACCCCAGACCATCACTGACTGTGGGTACTTGACACTGGACTTCAGGCATTTTGGCATTTCCTTCTCCCCCGTCTTTCTCCAGACTCTGGCACCTTGATTTCTGAATGACATGCAAAATTTGCTTTCATCTGAAAAAAGTACTTTGGACCACTGAGCAACAGTCCAGTGCTGCTTCTCTGTAGCCCAAAAGTGGCTTGACCTGGGGAATGCGGCACCTGTAGCCCATTTCCTGCACACGCCTGTGCACGGTGGCTCTGGATGTTTCTACTCCAGACTCAGTCCACTGCTTCTGCAGGTCCCCCAAGGTCTGGAATCGGTCCTTCTCCACAATCTTCCTCAGGGTCCGGTCACCTCTTCTCGATGTGCAGTTTTTTACCACACTTTTTCCTTTCCACAGACTTCCCACTGAGGTGCCTTGATACAGCACTCTGGGAACAGCCTATTCGTTCAGAATTTTCTTTCTGTGTCTTACCCTCTCGCTTGAGGGTGTCAATGATGGCCTTCTGGACAGCAGTCAGGTCAGCAGTCTTACCCATGATTGCGGTTTTAAGTAATGAACCCAGGCTGGGAGTTTTTAAAAGCCTCAGGAGTCTTTTGCAGGTGTTTAGAGTTAATAAGTTGATTCAGATGATTAGGTTAATAGCTCGTTTAGAGAACCTTTTCATGATATGCTATTTTTTTGAGACAGGAATTTTGGGTTTTCATGAGCTGTATGCCAAAATCATCAGTATTAAAATAATAAAATAACTGAAATATTTCAGTTGGTGTGCAATGAATCTAAAATATATGAAACTTTAATTTTTATCATTACATTATGGAAAATAATGAACTTTATCACAATATGCTAATTTTTTGAGAAGGACCTGTACATAAATCCACATACATAAAGATTTCTAGGCTAGTAGCACTAATGACTCTGCATGAAAGGCTTGCGCTAGTGTCACCTGTCCAGTAGAGGGCGATGTCAGCATTAAGAGGTGGTGTGAGTCGTGTTTACACTGCAAGTTCTGAGTATCAAAGACCACGTGGAACGGGTAGGATATGAAACAGGTGTTTGTTTGTTGCTCTCATTTTGTCCTCTCCATGTCTTCAAAGAAGCTATCACACTGCACTTGTTTGAAAAAAAGACTTTTTTTGATGCTCACATGCACAAGTTTTTATGACATTAGCCTGCTGTTAGCAAGAAACGATTATTTTGTTTGTTGCTTGTTTTTACGTTGTGCTATTTGTTGTTTATTATGATAATAGTTATTATGGTGATGATGATGTTTGTGTTAAAGATTACAGTGTGGGAATTTGATAACTAGTGCATCATGGATGCAGCATTATTTGGACAAGTGCCTGTTGTGTTTTGTGTGGACTTATGTTGCATATCCTACTTTTGATAGGTCTCGTATTCAAAGACCTAATTGGCTATAACCATGTATTTTTTTTTAACTGTAATGATGACATATGAGCCTGGGGCAAACTTCTCTTCCCTGCAAAATGAATAGTTGCCCGTTTGTTTCAACTGATATTTTAACACATTTAGCCAAACAAGGTCAATAACTTTTTTTTTTGCATTTCTTGAAAAATAAAAATGGCCTTATTGTGACATATGAACTTGTATTTTTTATCTGAGATATTGCTGATTGGTTATTAACTTTAAAGGGATAGTTTGCTCAAAACTAAACATTGTGTCATTTTCTTTATACTCACCCTCAAGTTGTTCCAAACATGTATGAATGTACATCTTTCTTCTGCTGAATAAAAAAAGATATTCTGAAGAATGTCTGTAACCAAACAGCTGATGGGCCTATTTTTCATATTATGGAAGTCAGTGGGATCCATCCATCAACTGTTTAATTATGCATATACAAATATTTTTTGTTCAGCAGAAGAAAGGCATTTATACAGGTTTGGAACACCTTGAGGGTGAGAAAATGATGACAGAATTTTATTTTTAGGTGAACTATCCCTTAAACTGTGTTTGATATGACATGTTGTAATTTATATACCATATTGTACACTATGCTACATTTTCCAAAATAAACACTGCATGTACATAACATGACAATTATGACTCTACATTAAACATGATGGCCATGGCCATGCTACTCATTTCTTATTTGTGCATCCCCATTTCCTTTCCTCACGTTTCTGCTCCACACCCATTAGAATGTGAGGGAAGGGTGCAAGGAAAGAAAGAGGAAATTCAAAGGAAATCTTTTTTTTGTATTTCATATATTTGTATTTTCAGTATTCTTTATCGTGAACACACAGTGTATTCATTCAGACTTATGAGCAGTGTTGGGGTTAATGCATTACAAGTAATTTGAGTTATGTAATCAGATTACTTTTTAAGTAACTAAAGTAATGCATTGCAAATACTAATGCAAGTTACTTTGTTTTCCCACTTATTGACTGATACCTCTTCTTTCCCCATGTTGTGAGGATTCAGGGGTAAGAGGCAAAGGTGTTGTGTGAAGTAAAAGTGGACTTTCTTCTCCTGCATCCTATTTTTCTTCAACCCAGAATGGCAGCATGGCTGAAAGGATTGTTTGATCTGCGTTCTCAACTGAACAGGTGTGAATTTGCATGTTTTTCAGCCTGAGGCTTATTTATTTCATTTTTGGTGTGAAAGGGCCAGTAGATTTGCTTACAGTAGGTCGAGAAAAAGTAACAAAACTAACGTAATTAGTTGCTTTTTAGGGAGTAACGCAATAACATGTTGCTTTTAAAAGTATCTTTCCCCAACACGTATGTGAGACTTGCTAGTCATTAAAGGTGTCATGAACTGCCTTTTTAATTTTTTTATACTGTTGTCTGAGGTCAGCTAATGATGTTTGTGTGGTTTTCACATTCAAAAACATTACAAATAAGTAATAGGCTATTTTCTACACTGGTTTTGAGGCTCTCTCCTGCACGCTGGGTTTTGATCATAGACTGTAAAAAAATACTGGGTTTTGATGGTGTGATGCACTGAAGACTTGGAAGTAAACGCCCACGTATAAGATTGGATAAGATTTGCATATTTAATGAGCTTCAGCTCCCCTGTCAGTTCACATGAGGGACGGATTGTTTTGAAAGCGGCAACCAGAATAATTATGTAAAAATGGCCCCCTTGTAGTGCTAAACATCAGACACTTTACTGTGACTTTCTCTCTCCTACTGGAAGATGCCTCGCTTCACCTGGACTGTTAGCCAATCAGAAGTTGACTTAGGATCGCTGCACGTTCGTAGCGTTCTGTCAGAATTTTGCCATTAGTGTAACCTAAACCGCACTGACTTACAACCCGCCTTGATACAACTGCATTATTCTGTAACCACTCTTCACTGTACATATGCAGTTGTAAATTCAATAAATACTTCCAATAAAGAAATCTTGCGTGATTCCGACCAATCACCCACTGTGAGCTCTACCTAACAATCCTCAAACTATCTAAAACAAAGAAGCCAGTCCTCTCCTGCACAAAATATCTCAATCACAGGGCTCGTAAACGTCTTTATCAAACAAACAACATGATTTATTTCTCATCCATCCGCGATTGAATTTTTTTTATTTTTATTACTTGGCCTGCCCGATCAGTGGATATAAGCGCGGAGCCCTTCAAATATCACGTCAAGAGAGTGAACAGTGCAGATCAAGATCACCGGCCTGCCGACGGGCTTACGTTTTGGTAGCCCATCTGAAAAACACATAGCCCCAAGACGTTCGGCTTTGTGAGTCATGGCCCATATAATGAACCCCGAATCGCAATGAAACAACAAATAAAGTATTCTCCAGCCTGTTAAGGTATGATCTCTTAAACATGTACACATAATCAAAATTATCTGTAACAATGCAATTGTAACAGAGGCCAGCTAGTATTTGCTGTGCAAGTAAATCTCACTCCTCTGACCTCAAGAAACTCTCTAGCGACTGACGCTAGAGGTTGCAGCGTTTAGCCTCCTTGTTAGAGCGTTCAACTCTCATGCCGGCGGACCTGGGTTCGAGTCTTGCTTGGAGCGGGTGGTTCGAACAGGAGGGGTTACACAATACTATTACATATAAAAAACATGTTTTACTCGCATAAGTGTGTTGCACCAATCCTGCCGGATCCAATTAAGAAGAAACAGCATCTTGTTTTAATCTCAGTATGTTTGCAAATCCATCTCGACCTGAGACTACAAATGAATCCGTAGTGAAATGAGGTGAACAAACGTTTAATTCTTCTACACGTGACCTGGAACTTCATTAAAAATAAAGTCCAACCACTCATTCCTAATAGTAGGAACCAAAGGAAGCTTATGCAGCAACTGTGTTCTTCCACAACCAGGAATACGGCAATATCTTGCTATTTCTTTCAGCATTTTTATTGCTGCTGGCTAACGTGATCTGAACAGCTCCATGGGCGGGGCTACTGAATTAGACGTGCTTATTTTTTTGTAGCAGCGGTGTTTCAACACACAATGACGTCAGGATAAGGCACATTCTAAAATCAATCGTTTGCTGAGCCTGGTGTCAATAAAAGCTGTTCTTTGACTAACAAGGACGTTTTCAGCTCTAAAACGTACAGGATATTCTTATATTACCATGACTTTTTATATATTAAAAGCTCAAGGGAAAGTTGATTTCTCAATTCATGACCCCTTTAATTTCTATTTACGCTAATATTTTTTACCCAGAAATGTTGTACTTAGTATTTACATCCATTTATAATCTCTTGTTAATAATTATGTACATATTTTTTTGAAGCACAATTTTAAAATCTGTCCCAGTGTTGACTGATATGTTGCACAGACTGTGTCTTTGACCTTTCAAAATAATAACTGATATTTTGTGAGCTAGAGAGAGCATGGCACATCTGACCTAAGGCTTTTTGTGGCATTCTCCATAGGGCAGTGAGTGACTCAAATAAAGTTTATTTCCTTACACATAACTGTAATGCAAAGATGTGAATGACTTTGGTGTCACAAGGGAAGAAAACTCAGTTGGCAGTGACAGTAGTGTCACTAGTGCTGGGTAGTAACTGATTACATGTAATCTAGATTATGTAATCAGATTCCTAAAATTAAGTACTTGCAATTAGATTGTTACATTTTTAAATACTCATAAGACTACAGTTATACTTTTATATTGATTACATGATTATGTGTTATTTTCACAATGGAAGTAAATGATTCATAAATTAATTATTTGATTCTCCCTACTACCTTTTTACTTTAAGTTTTCTTTCTTTCTAAATAAGCCTTATATATGCCCAAGGTCTTCAGGGTTTGTGGAATTGTACACACTAGTCACAAGTCTACTGAAACCAGAGAGCCACATGTGATTTGATCACTGGAGAAAAAGTTTCAGAAATCAGTGCATATCTAATAAACAACTAACAAACACATTTCACGAGTTTGTGTGCCCATATAATCTTAGTGAAAGTGGTAAACAGATTTGGCTTGCTGTCTGCTATAGAGGGGCTCGGAGAGGATATTCTACCCGAGCTCCGATTGCCCCCCTATAACAGGCAAATTGAATGAATAAAATAATGAATGAATGAGTCATTTATATAGCGCTTTCATATGTACTACTGTAAACCCAAAGCGCTTTACACTCGTATCAGGGATCTCTCCTCAATCACCACCAATGTGGTGTACAAAAGGAGGAGTAGGGGAGGAGGAGGGATGCTTCAGGAACCAAAAAGGGGAAGAGGTAAGCTGCTGGTTTTATACCTTGGTATTAATTGAAAGATTGGATGGGCGTACTCCTCCCGAAATTACGTTTATTAACTTCACTAATTATTGTTTTAATTATCACTCAGTGAGTCTTTTAACTGTTTTTGTTTTGTTTTTTGTTTTACTATGTTTTAACTTTTGTTAGCTGTACATCTATCTCCTAATATACAGTGAAGCAAAAAAGTGTTTAGTCAGCCACCAATTGTGCAAGTTCTCCCGCTTAAAAAGATGAGAAGCCTGTCATTTTCATCATAGCTACACTTCAACCATGAAAGACAGAATGAGAAAGAAAACAAATCCAGAAAATCACATTGTCTATTTAAAGATTTTATTATAATTT
Source organism: Pseudorasbora parva (assembly GCF_024679245.1). NCBI lineage: Eukaryota > Metazoa > Chordata > Actinopteri > Cypriniformes > Gobionidae > Pseudorasbora > Pseudorasbora parva. The sequence goes on from NC_090182.1 coordinate 23,710,296, forward strand.
ATTTTACTTATTCTGTCTCTCATAGTTGATGTGTACACTCTAAAACAACCCAAGTTGGGTTGAAAATGCACCGACCCAACAATTGAGTTGTTTTAACCCAATGGTTGAGTTGTTTTAACCCAGTGGTTGAGTTGTTTTAACCCAGTGGTTGGGTTAAATGTTGCTTAAGACAACCCAATTGCTGGGTAAGAACAACTCAACCATTGGGTTAAAACAACCCAATTGTTGGGTCGGTGCATTTTCAACCCAACTTGGGTTGTTTTTAACCCAGCATTTTTTAGAGTGTACCTATGATGAAAATTACAGGCCTCTCTTATCTTTTTAAGTGGGAGTGCTTGCACAATATTGGTGGCTGACTAAATACTTTTTTTTGCCTCACTGTATTTAACTGAAGTACCTGCTGAGATTTATAAGTAATTTTAAGTTAGGTCAATAATAAAATTGAGTGCAATATTAAGATAATGTTATATTATTTAATATAATAATAGAAGAGCAACTTTGACTGAAATAACCACTTGTTACAACCGAGGCATGCAGCAAAGCATTTGTGAAGCCAAGATGGGCTACAACAGCAGAAGACCCCACCGGGTACCACTAATCTCAACTACAAATAGGAAAAAGAGACTACAAAAGAGACTACCACAAGCTCACCAAAATCGGACAGTTGAAGACTGAAAAAAAGTTGCCTGGTCTGATAAGTCTCGATTCCTGTTGAGAAATTCAGATGGTAGAGTCAGAATTTGGCATAAACAAAATGAGAACATTAATCCCTTATGTCTTGTTACCACTGTGCAGGCTGGCTGCTGGTGGTGTAATGGTGTGGGGGATGTTTTCTTGGCACACTTTAGGCCCCTTTGTGCCAATTGGGCATTGTTTAAATGCCACGGCCTACCTGAATATTGTTTCTGACCATGTCCATCCCTTTATGACCACCATGTACCCATCCTCTGATGGCTACTTCCAGCAGGATAATGTCTGGAGGATAAATCTCCATCAACTACAGGATGCTATCCTATTAATATGGGCCAACATTTCTAAAGAATGCGTTCAGCACCTTGTTGAATCAATGCCACATAGAATTAAGGCAGTTCTGAAGGTGAAAGGTATTTTATACAAAGGTATACAAACACAGTATTAGTATGGTGTTCCTAATAATCCTTTAGGTGAGTGTATTATTTAATGCACTTCATGTTATTGATAACAAAGAATGAAATATATATTTTTCTTTCTCTTTGTATTTTTATATTAATATGGTACAAAATGATCCTATTCAAGTCAATGTGATTAACAAGTTAGGTCAAAAGTAATCAAAAAGTAATCAAAAAGTAGTAGGTTATATTACCTTAAATGCATAATGTAATGGATTACTACCTACAATTTGTGTCATGTAATCGACTATTCAATTTGTAAGTAATCCCAGCTCTCTTTACTTCTTACTCTCCTCCCTTGATCCTGAACAAAATCGTGCACTAATTTTTGTCATTTTTTTTCCTGTAGCCAGTGATTGGCTGAACGGAAGAGTCCTGAAGGGATGAACTTATCACGTCAGCCACATTTTGTTTTTCTTTTTCACCAGTTTTTCCTGTTTTAGAAGCAATAAGCATGCAGCGATGAACTAGAACAGCACAGAATAAACAATACTTTCTAAAACCCATTCAGTCAATTTGTACAACCAAAATTGAAGTTAACTGCACACTTAATTTACCAAAGTACCCTCATTTTGTCTGCATCACTGGAATGGTTACTTACCACTTAAAATGTTTTCTTGAAAAGTGACTTGAAGGTGGATGTTTTTGTTTTATTGATTGCTTTTTAATAATAACACAGGACTATAATTTTGTGATGTTCATTTAAAATGCCAAAATCTCAACTTTTGTTGACTCTATAGGCCCTTGTGTGAGATATTTCAAAGAACTTCCTATCTAAGTTGATATCTATCTCTGGTTTTATTTCAGATATTTCAATTAAATGCAGTACAATCTTTGTTTTATATAATGTTTTAGCATTGTTGTAATATTCTGATTGTTTTAATAACTAGTTTAAATCATTTTAACACTTATTGGACAACATTTAATTGCACCAAAGATTTCCAGTCAAATATGGCGTGATGTAAATCTGTCAAATCTGTGCATTTCATAGTAATTTTAACACCATTTCCAAAAGGTTCAAATGTCTTTTAGTACAATTTCTGTCACTCTCATTACTGCCCAACTCCAGTCAGCACAACAACACGCTGCTTAGTATGGCTTTAGAAACCAGGACAGTCTGAACTTGTGTCTTATGTCATTGTCGCTGAGGCAATAGTGCTCCCATCTGGCATGTCGTTGAGCCTGTTCACCGCAAGAGTGACAGTTCAGATATTTGTCATGCAGAGACGATAGCAAAGTATGTACCAGAAAGAATATCTCACAGTCCTACCAAAGTAAACGAGGAGAAACCAAATGAAAAAACAGACACATTATTATTTCAGCACTCATGGCTCTTTGTTAAAATCGTCTATAGATGCTTTACATGTATACAGTGCGAATGCACAAGAGCACGATAGACACCATTCAGTAGGTTTGTTACAGTGAATATAGACATTTTGTGTAAGTATGCTTGACTTCATGGTCCTCTAGACAGGGCTTGTTTGGACACTGTATGCCGTCGGTCTTTGGAATAGATGAAAATCATGACCTTAAGCCATGGGAGGAAGGCCAGGCCTTTCAGAGGTCAGAACAATCACAGATTCAGAGAGGTCTGATGATTCATACTCCACAATGGCCTCAGGTGTTCTGATGATCATTTGGCTGAAATGTCCTCTTAAAATGGCCTTCATTGGTCTTGCTCTTCTCTCTGCCTTGTTTTCTTTTTAATAATTGTGTGGTTGCTTGTGTATGTGTAATCCAATGGCATTAACATTTTCAGGCCTATTTGACTACCTTGACTATTTTGCCTTTTTTCTTTTCTTTCCCCCCTAAAATGATATGAACATCAAATGGAAAACTCTTAAGACCTGAGAGGATTTTGGTGCTGCGATGCTGAACACACTGTGGCAATTTTTTTTTTAGCTCAACACTGACCAGTCATCCATTGACATGGCTTTCATACAAAACTATCATACACACTCTAGTATCTAATCAATACAAAATAAAAATTCAACAGTAACATTTAATGTTTAGACATAACCACACAAATATTGATTCTATCCATATAATGTTCTCTTTTTTTTCCAAAATATCCCAGTCCATTTCAACTTCTTAATTCTGTTTGAATTTGATTTGCATCCCTTTTTAATCTATACATTTCTTTTTAAATGCAGAGAATTGAGTTGGGCACATAAACATCACATAAAGACACTTTTTTTTTGTTTTTTTTTGTTTTAGTTTTTTTTGTTCAACTGATATAACCATAATGATTTCTCAGTGCAGCTCAATAGAGCACCCCTACTGGGGGGAGATTTATCTCTATACGTTAGTAGTACAGTATGGACAAGCTTTGATAGTAGCCTTTCATGGTCTTCTCTTCTTTCTTCTTCAAGTCCATAAGCCCCAACTGGAAAGACTCATCCATCCACTATCCAATCATTGGTCCACTTTGTTTTTCCCACACCTCTCCTTGATTCACTTTTCAAAATCAATTCCTTGATTTATTGGCTTTTCCTGGCTGCGTTGGATTTGGTCTTGGTGATGTAGGCTTCGAAGAAGAACTGGCAGAAGAGCACAAAATAGCTGAGGTACATGAGAGACGACCACACAATGTTCTGCACATGGGATGGGCACTCTTGGCCTTGCTGCATCCACGAATACACCAGGTAGTTGACCACGCAGCCCATCACCATTTGGGTTATCTGCGTCAGGGTGATGAACATGGCGAACTTGCGAGAGATTTTGAAGCCGGCGGCCCGAAGAGCGTAGTACGAATACATGACGGCATGCACCAGATAGTTCATGGTCATGAACCAGCCCCCGCCAGCCACCATGTCCTTGTAGGAGTACCAGGAGTAGAGCAACACTGTGATGTGATGATACCAGTGCAGAAAGATCAGCTTTTGCTTGCGTAACACAATGAATAGTGTGTCTCCTGAAAGTATAAGAGCAAGATATGGATTGTGAGAGGGATATAGGTGGATAATGGAGAAAGGTTTTACAGTTGTTTCTAAAACAAAAACGCCGGTTACTGTGAAACTATTGGCTGTCTCATGTGCTATCTTGTTATTTTTGTACAAGTAGAGGTTAAGGTATTAAATTAAACTTGCATGTTCTAGATCTCGAATATCTAATCACGGCAAAGATTACCAATGCATTCATTAGACAAAACAAGTTTTAATTTGACTAACGTTGCCGTTCAAACAGTGAAAACAGCACTGTGCTATACACTGGTTAAAAGCCCTAAGGGTATTTTTAGAACTTTAAAGACTCATAACTCCAAAATTAAAGCAAGCAGGGTCAAATGGTAGGTATCATTTGTTAGCAAACTTTTTATATTTTTAGAAAATATAATTTTAGTATATTTGGACAATCTAGTGCTGAGAAACTGCTTATAAAATACTATTTTTTAAATATATATTTTTAACATTTTACAAATATTTTTTATTTGATATGCAATAACTCAGGTAGGAAACATGGTCGGAGCCTAATTCTGGTGACGTTCCCCCATATGTGTTCTGTATATGAATACAATTTTGTGTTGCTAACAAAGTAATCAAAAGTTACAGCATTGGGAACAAATTTAGCATTTTGTTCAGTCCTTGACATTTATAAAACTGTTGTTTTCTGAGTGACATTCACAACTTTAAAGACTCATAACTCCAAAACTATAGCAAGCAGAGTAAAACGGTAGGTATCATTTGTTAGAAAACTTTTTATATTTTTATCAAATATAAATTTTGATTACATTTAGACAATATAATGCAGAGAAACTGCTGATAAAGACAAAAATAGTATTATTGTTTTAATAATTTTATAAATATTTATTATTTGACATGCAATAACTCAGGACAGAAATAAGGTACATAAAAATTCTTTTTTGGTGATGTCCCCCTATATTTGTCATGCATCTGGATCAAATTTTGTGATGATATGATAAAGTAAGAAAAAGTTACAGCATTGGGAACAAAGGTAGCCTTTTTGTTCAGTCCTTGACATTTCTAAAACCGTCGTTTTCTGAGTGACATTCACAAATTTAAAGACTCGTAACTCAAAATATAGCAAGGATGGTCAAATAGTAGGTATATTAGAACACTTTTTATATTTTAAGAAAATGTAATTTTTTATTACATTTGGACAATCTAATGCTGAGAAAAGCCATATTATAGTATTACAAAATTATTTATATTAAATACTATTATATATATGTATAATATAATAACACGTAATATATGTCATTTTAAAGCTTAGAATCTCAGCTTTCCAATGCATCTATCCGTTTTTATCAACTCGTAACGGGCGCAGAGTTATTCATCTAAACCGGAGTGTACCGTGCGCGAGCGGACCACTTCGGGCTTAAGGGGTTAAAACATTTCAAGTTTTTGTGTTACACATTAGGTCAGTTGCCCTCAGCTGCATGCATCAACATAGACATGACCTTTCTTGGAAGATCCTAGGATTTATTTGAAACATTGTTATAAATACAGTACTAATCAACTTCAACAGGCTTCTTTAGTTATGGTTATGAATATGTGAAGTCTCTAGGTAGGCTAAGTCTTAACTTGTTTCGGCTTCATACTGTCTGAAGTTCGTATTTTGAGGCACACAACAACCTGTGGTCTTTCTTCATAACCACTGTTGTACTGGTTTTCTTGTCTTTAAAACAGTGTCTTCATCAGACACGATGGATGTCATGTTACACTGGAAAAGCTTGATAAGGCTTGATAAGGTCTTATTCCATGACGACAACCGATAACATACTGCTCAAAGCGGGTACTGCAAGTCATCTTGAGGTAAAAAAAAGAGTAGCATTTAATATTTTGTTTAATAATTTACATTTCATAAAAAGCAGCATAATTTCACAGTGGGGTCTTGTATCACCCTGAAGAGGTTTCTTTTGAATAACTATATCTGGTGATTGTACACTGTGCCTTAGAGTCATTCCGTGTCAGCTCAACCAGAGGTCCCGGCTCAAATTTGGATTTTGTAAACATTTTCTGAACAAAGACAAGCATAAATAGTGATGAAAGCCAAAATATTAAACAATTTGTACATGGAGCTGCTTTGAGATACCCATATCTTTGGGACTAAACTATATAGGACCTTGAAAATGAAGATTTCAAAAGGAAAGTTTATTAAGAATGAGAATCTAGATGGATATTATGATCCATTAAGAGCTTCAATACTTTTAAAGTTACATGCATGCAAACTTTGGACAGATATGTTCTATGCAATTGTGTTGATAGAACAGCACAAAATACATTTTTAGTTTCAGCATTATTTGTTCTTCAGTTTTCCTCTTCAAAAAGAAAAAAGGAAAAAAAAAGAATCAGCTGTGTGCAAAGTAGCCCAATTTGGCCCAATTGGTTTTAACCCAATTTACTTGTGGAGCCACATCATGATCTCCATATCTCTGGGATACTAACCAAAAGGAAAGTTTAAGAACCAGAATCTAAAAGGATATTTAGGTATCTTTTAATGCTTGAGTTACAGGCATGCAAACTTGAGGCAAAAAAAACATGCTTTTTTGTCATTTTTGAACTGTCATCGTTGGTATATAATGCAACAACGTTTGCTAAAGTCAACAGGTTTTATTAGTAGACATACCAATCTCTGTGTAAAAAAAAAATAATGATGCTGCCATCTTTCTAAAGTCATTTTACACCCTTTAAATTAGCTCCAAATCTCAGGTGAAAGTTGTCATCCCCTTTATAAATGAATCTGTAAATATATATCTGTGAAATTTAATATTTTGACTTTCATTCATATTTGTTTGTCTTTCTACAGAACAAGTATTAACTAAATCAAAAATTTGAGCTGGGGGAAGTTTTTGGTTGATTTGACAAAGAATGGCCCCTTAGCCTTCCCATGCCCCCTTTTAGAACTCCCATTTTTACAGTATTTCATCTGCTCGCTCTGAGACCCAAGTAATTTATTTAGTAGGAAAACGGCGTCACTGGCTTTCCTGGTTCAAGCAACATTTTTTAGTATTTTATAACTGATTCTTTATGGCAGTTTCCCAGAAAAAGTGAAGCTTTTTTTCTTTCTCTTGAACACATGGGATGGAAATGGTATATATATCAGAGGGCAAGTGCATGTTTTCAGTTGGTCAAAAGTCTATATATATTGGTGTGTCTCCTGCTGTACATCAACAACAAGGCATCATGACTCATCATCACGGTTGGCCTGGCCCTAGAAGTGATGTTAAGGTCCTCATGTTGTCTTAGTGCTGTCTTTTTGTCTTTACAATGGGCCTGGTAGCCCACTAACCGCCAGGACAAGGCAAATACAATAGGCCCAGGCAGGCGGAAAATAGAACCACTATCCCAGATTTCTAGACTTGGGGTTACGCTGCAAGGTCCACGCTAACAAATTCTGTTATGCTTTCACAACCAATTATATTCATGTAGATGAACACTAGGCTTCTCAGTAATGCTTAGGAGCAGGCTACATAGATGAAGCAGAATGTATTTAACTAGAACCATTTAACTTTATATCACTGTGTACATATTTATGTAGATATACTTACTACCCCATACATTTTTCACCAGTTTGGTTTCTGTGCCATGATGCAGAAATTTGATAGCAGTTTTATGTCTTGAGGTTGCTGATACTCAGTTTGTGGCTAGTTTTAAAATCTAGTTTTATTTACCTTTTTGAAACACATGCACTAATATTAAAATGATGGCTTATATAAGCAAATATAAACAATTTGTATATATATATATATATATATATATATATATATATATATATATATATATATATATATACATATGTATATGTATGTAGAAGTGTTATTAAAATATCAGTTTAATGATACTTTAATTGAGCGATGAGTATGCTATAGTATGCGATGCTATAGTCATGTAATAGGGAAAAAATACTTTTTAGCAATTTAAACAAATGTATCAAATGGCACTAGTAAGCGGTTTCTGAGAAACACTGTTTATATTTGAATTCGACAAACACACCCCTACCCAAAAGAAACAGACCCCTCCCTTCATTGCTCTGCCTTCAAAATAACGAACACACTATGCAACAGCACAGGCACCGATCACAGTATGGATAAATCAGCTGGGATTCATCAACAAAAACATATCTTGGTTCTATGAAAAATAAAAACTTATTGTTACTTATTGAGCAGAAATTATGGAACCCATGTGTCCGTTTTCAGGCCTTCCCACTCTTTAACATTTCTAACTCACTGGAAAGCTATTTCAAATATTAACGCAGGTCCTCTTGCCTGAACGTAACCTTCTTCATTCAGTAATACTCCTCTGACCTTTTCCTCTGTGGTAATATCTCAGGCATCTCTCTTTTTACAGTCTTTCTACAGTTTTTCTCCTATTTACACAGCCAGGACTATGTGCAAACACAATATTTCCACACACACAGACCAGACATATAGCAAATATTCACCAAATGGTTTGTTTGGGTGCTGATTTAAATTTTCAACAGCATTTCTCAGAAATCGCTTTCTGCTCCTTTTAATCTTAACCCATAAAACTAAAAGGGGACCTATTTGTGTACAATCTCACCTAGTTCAGGTGCCTTGCTGAGGACAAAAGCATAGGCCCAGAACTTGCTGACTGGTCCGTTGTAGAAACTCTGATCGCACACCGACTGCTTCAGGCCTTTGGTCATCAAGATGTTCACCATGTAGCCTCCGGTTCTGATGGCACCAAATATACTGAAGAAGGAGGTGCAACAAAACAAAAGTAACATTTAAAATCAAATACAGGTGTATAGTACTTTTTTATTTGACTGTTAGGACTCAGGGCATAGCATTACTTATAACAATGCTTTATGGCTGAGCAGTTACTTGGCACTCAGGTTCCAGTTTTAAGTTTCTTATAATAGCTGCCAATGACTGGATCATGTGAAAAACCTGGAAGTGCGAGGTAGCCTGTGTCACCGCCTTTCTAAAGTAACTAGTGCTGATCTCCACACAGAAGAGTGTGATATATTATATCATTGTACCATTTACCATATCATTAAGATGTCAATACAAAATCATATATGCAGGCCTCTTATGTACCATATATGCAGGTCTTTATGAAGTAACTTGGAACGAGGAAGTGGCTTGTTTTTCTGCCTATAATGCACACCATTAATCTGCTAAAACATGAAACAATTTATGAATACACAGTATTCACTGCAGTGCTGTATTGTAACGTGCAAAGCGACATCATTTAAAAAAATCAAAAACAGAAAGTACACATCACATAAATGTGAAGTGTCTTTCCATTTCGACTGGTTTAAATCTTTAGCAAAACTGAGAAAATGTCATGGGAAGGAGGTCTCAAACTTGGCTTTGATCTGCACTGCCATTGCATTATGACATCTGGTTTAATGTGCAGTGAAATCTTCGTAGTGCCTGTGATGTAAAAAAATCACTCAACTGTTCATATTTCTAGTTTACATACTACAGTAATATTTCCATCATAATAACAGCATGTTAAGGTAAGCAAATGTCTTTGGATTAACAGGTGTTTTAGGCAAATGGATAACACCCTCAAATACACCCACTCGAACATTTGCATGTAAGACGTATGACCCATTTACCTCTAGACATATTTACCTGAAGGCTGCAAGTGTTAAAGACCAAAGTACTAAAGGTTTCCTCAACTCAAACTTCTCCCTTTGTTTCATTACATGCCGCCCACCAAGTATGCAGGCTGCGTAAAGTGCAGAGAAGAGGAAGGACTTCTTCCTGTAAGGAGGGAGATGAGGATAAATTAGTATAGCCCAACATAGCTTTTCAAAACCTTTTAGAATACCAGAAATAATACTAGAACCAACAATTAGCCATTTAGCAGATACTTTTATCCAAACTAAATATTCATATGTATGTACACTACCATTCAAAGTTTTTATGGAAACAAACAGATTCCGGATACTTTAATAAATATAAATTATCATTTTTTAAGTACTTTTGATCAATTTAATGCATCCTTGCTGAATAAAATAATACATTTGAAACTTTTGAACTGTATAGTGTATACATTAAACAGTGGCTCAATTCACGAGCACTGCATTTTCTTTCAATTTGAACTTGGCATATTTAAAAAGCCACCTGGAAACTGGTCCTGTGACTATTCTGACTATTCTAAATTATAATGTAATGAAGTTATGCATCTGTTAAAAAAGCAAGAGCACAGCCAGAGCCCCCCCCCCCTTTACTTGCAATTCCAGTCTTACAACATTTGCATACTAGTCTATATTGTGTACTCTGTAAAAAGTTTTTTAAAATATCACATTACATCCTGATATAATGCATTTGGCTCAGCAACTTTGTCCAAATGCATCAGCCATTACATAAATATGTTACTGTTTCTTAAATCCTATATTCTTCACTTATCTGTTGCCAAAATGAAATAAACAGTTGGAGCTTTTTATCACAGACAGCTTATTGGGCTTATTTTGACAGCTTGTGTTGCTTTTAGGATCTCATATTATCTGGCAGTGCTACTGCATTATCTGGAAGCTGCAGTCTAATTTAAAATATTTTTGAGGATATTTTGATCCCCCTAAATCGGATTTGCAATAAATTTGCTTCCATAACGCCCCATGCATGCCTTTTGAATGCAGAGGTAATTGGAATTGAAAAAAAACAACATTTGTGACTCCATTAGGAAACCTGTATATAAAGAATGACTATTAAAAACATAAGTAATAAAAAAGTATGTTCAAGGGTACTAACATCACAATATCAAACTTTCGATACCAACATGAGAGCAATATCATTGTTTAGTGCTAAATTTGAAGGCATATTCACAAATTAAATTGATACAATTGCATAGTAATAAAAAATCTGTTGTTTTATTGCTTGTAATTTCATTTAGTTCTTAAAGTACTTTGTTTTTAACACCAGTATCAAGCAAATATTATCAAATAAATTAACTTAAATCGGTGGTGTATTGTATTGTACATGTATTAATACTCATTCAAAGCTGTCTGAGTTTGGCCGGAAACTGGCCTTTAATTACAATAAACTGCATTTCTTTTCATATCCCTATATTGAAACAAGCTTTCATTAATATTATCAGCATTTATTTTATTTTTTCATTTAATGGCAGAAGTCAACCAGATGGGAGCTTTGCCAGTCCAGCATCCATCTGGCATTATGAGCCAAAACTGGGGCATGTCTCTCCATGCCAGTATGATCTTGTGTGTGACTCTCTTTCCAGTAACTACAGCCGGAGCCCTAGAGGTTCTTCAGGGTTTTTAATTACTCACTGGATAAAGCCTTAGACAATTCCTCTAATCAGCAAAAATTCAAATACATCAAAATATAATGCAGTATTAGTCGTTCTAAGGGTCTTTTATAGTGGCATAATCTCTTCTGTTTTTCATTGCACGTGTCATCTATAGGCTTGGGTGTAGGTTGTGAAGGCAGCACCATTTTTATTTTTCTGTATAGTGGGATTTGAGAAACACTGACCTCACTCAGTGCTTATAACAGTGAGTCCATTCTATGCATACAGCCCCCTCCAACCTTGACTTGTCATTGCTTTGTTCTTTGTGTGCGTACAAAGGGAGGCTGCAGTATGCACATATATTATAGGACTGATTTATCCATGTTATTGGAAGATTGAACTCTTGTTACTGGTTGCTGTTTAGCTAAATGCACTGGTTATTGCAGTGCACTTGCTCACTCTAAAAGACACGTTTTCTTCAGTGCCAGCTAAAAAGAAGCTTGTATTTTAGAAAACTGCTTCTGCTAATGGTAATCCATTACAAATGTTATGTATACATTATGCATCTATTCTGTTAGATGCAGCAAGGGTTGGGTGAAACAGCACAAATTTTATATATACAGAGGGACAACCATTTTCACTTCAAAACAGCCATTGTAGCCAACTAGATAGTTACTATCAAAATTGAAGCTTCTTGATATAATGAACTATGGAAGAATATTTAATCATTTTAATTTATTTTGTGTACATCCATATAACCATAAACTGCAATTATTATCATTTGTGGACATTATATACATCACTTTTGATCAATTTAATGTGTCTTTGCTGAAATAAAATTATTAATTTTTTTAAATGTAGTGCACATGTATTTGTATCATGTCAAATATGGGGACCTGTTTTTTGGTTTTAAAGGGTTAGTTCACCCAAAAATTTAAATTCTGTCATTAATAACTTACCCTAATGTCATTCGACACCCGTAAGACCGCCGTTCATCTTCGGAACACAAATGAAGATATTTTTGTTGAAATCCAATGGCTCAGAAAGGTCTCCATTGACACTAATGACATTTCCTCTCTCAAGACCCATAAAAGGCAGTAAAGATGGCGTGACAAAGTCCATCTCACTACAGTGGCTCTACAGTCATTTTATGCAACTCGACGAGAACAGTTTTTGTGCAGGAAAAAAAAGAAAAAAAAAACTAAATAACAGCTTCTCTAGTGATGGCTGATTTCAAAACACAGCTCTCTGAAGCCTTGGAGCTTTATGCATCATTATTACACGGCTCTGTGAAATACTTGATTCTGATTGGTCAATCGCGCATTCCAGCGGTACGTTATTTCCAGATAACACCCGTGGGTTACAATGGAAGACTTCAAGGCAGGTTTCCTTTATAACATTTTTAATATAGATATTTTTCTTACACAAACGCATCGATTCGAATCAGAAGGCTCTATTAACCCATCGGAGTCGTGTGGAGCACGTTATTTGACGGACAGCTGCATTTTTTATGGACTTCAAACACCACTACAACAACTGCTGGGATTAACGTTAACCTAGACTTTTTAAATATAACTCGGTTTGTATTTGTCTGAAAGAAGAATGTCATATACACCTACGATAACTTGAGGGTGAGTAAATCATAGGCTTGGTTTCATTTTTGGGTGAACTAACCCTTTCAGCATTTATTTTCAACATTTAGCAAGGGCATATGGCAAATCTTCAGCAATAGATAAAGGCTTAAAGCAGGTTGGTACTGTTTTCCTTCGCGGAAGCTTTGCGTAAAAGAGCTAATACAATATTTAATCTCGAGACAATATTTTGTGTCTAATAATTATTTATTTGAGACTAGTAGCCGTGTAATAAGCGGGATAATGTACACCCAGCCAGTTTTTAATCGCAGAATAAATCCCTTCAGAGTGATGCAAGACCGATCACTCTGTCGGGGTTTATTCTGCGATAACAACCGGCTGGGTGTACATTATCCCTTACATATCGAGTCATGATTTGTAACGCCAAAGTCATGTGATTTCAGCAGTTTGATGGTTTGACACGCAATCCGAATCATGAATCGATACACTGATTCATTAAGATCCGAGGCTTCAGAGAGCTGTGTTTTGAAATGATTATATATAAATATATATATATATATTTTTTTTTAAAATAAATTATCACCATATATATAAGTCCTTTTTTAGTTTATTTTTGTGCACAAAAACTGTTTTCGTCGCATTTATAAAATTATTGTAGAGCCACTGTAGTGAGATGGACTTTGTAACCCTGTCTCTAGTGCCTTTTATGGGTCTTGAGAGAAGAAATGACATTGGTGTCAATGAAGGCCTTTCTGAGCCATCGGATTTCAACACAAATATCTTCATTTGTGTTCTGAAGATGAACAAAACAAAGGTCTTACAGGTGTCAAACGACATGAGGGCAAGTAAATAATGAGAGAATTTACATTTTTGAGTGAATTAACCCTTTAAGTTTGTTAAAAGCTGACCATTTTAGGGAATTTATTTGTCAAATAAACAGAGATTTACATCATTCCGATCACAATGTAGCTTAATACTATATCTCCAGCAAAATCATATCTCTAAATTTTTCCAGTATTCAATATATTTGCCAGTCCTAGATGCAGCAAAGAAATAAAGAAACTGCAAGGTTATTCATTTAAGATTGGATACTAAGCTGTGCTGCAGTGAATGACACCGTATAATTCCCTTTTTATTAGCAACCATATCAGGAGACATGTTTTGGGGAGAGCTTCAAATACCCTGCTAGCGGAGTGAGTGAGTGTTATACGCCCTGCCATCCAATGAAGATGCAAGAGACTATTCCCATCAGGCCTTGTTAGTGTCAAAAAAACAAAACAACAACAACAACAACAAAAACCCTGGCGCTCTAGCAGTTCTGTATAATGCACTGAAAATGATAATAGAAAAGGGTTGCATAGGACGTAAATATCTTGAACAACAAATATTTTATATCAGCAAAACAGATTCAGGTCCTGCGTCATCAACACATAAGTAGGTCTATTTATTGCAAGACCATCAAATCCTTGAACAGCTTCATCTATGTTTTTGTCTATGCTCTGTTTTTTCCAGCTGAGAGCATCAGACCTGCAGTGGACAAAGACTGATGGTGAAGCTACCTGCAAGGGATCACATCTGGCCAAAGCTGCTTGCACTAGAAGTGCTTCCCAAGTCATTTAGAGACGCTAAATAAACGGAATCTGCAGCCTAATAGCAGTTTTAGACTAATGACGATAGCAGAATCTATTCTGCTAAATTCAGTGTTTTTTGTTTTTTTTTACTTAATGCAGCACAATGTTGTAAAAGTGCAGGGCGGTTCAAGCGCAGAAAATATTTTTGTCAGAGCGAAACCTTGACACAAGGACATGCAAACACAGTGCTTTTTTATTCCACGTTAAACTGAAAATATAGATGTATACTGAAACGCTACTGAGATTTCTGTCTAACACTTTTAAGTGCAGCCTACATTTAATATCTGTGTGCGATAACATCATAATCCAACGGTTGATGTTATAATTTGTGACATGGTGAAAAGGGGTTTAGCCAGAGGTATTTGTTTTTTCTCCGCCACCCTTTCTAAACATCAAATGCAATCCCATCTTCAGGGCTACTCGCAGAGAAAATAGAAACAAGGTGACTGCTCTATCAGAGGTCACATTTTGAAATGCATTTTTATTGTATGCTCTAAGTTGAGCAAAGGCTTTTTAAGTTTTAAGACTTTTTAGATGTCTTTGAAGGATCCAGGAAAAGCAAATCTACTTTATTAAGATAATCTCTCAAGGCCAGGGACGGTATTTTTTGGAGATTTTCACTTGTGGTGCGGTAAAGTGACTGTCTTTATTCATAAGACTGTATTAAGTAACATTTATTGCAGGGGACATTAGTTAAGGCCAGGAAACTCTCTAATATCTGTCACTATTATGCAAGCCTGACAGGTTGTGTGGAATTCAGTCCACTTTTATTCATCCACAGTGTTTCTCTGCCTCATGTCTGCTTGTCTTTATTTTGAGAGGCAGACTCTTACAATGAGAGCTCATTAAAGAAACATTTAGGCAGTGCTGTGTTGTGAGGATAGAGGATAAAAATACACCCAGATTAGAGATGACCTGTGGCTATGTTCACAACCTCAGGGTAATTCTCTCTGGTCAACCCAGACCAACAAAAAACATGGCTCATTGCGCAATATGGCACTTTTGTCTTATTTATCTTTGCTGAGAATGGCTTTGCCAATTAAAAACAAATAATGTATATTAAACAAAAAACAAACAAAAAAAAAACGTATAAGAACAGATGCCAATTTGGATGACTGTCTAACTGGTGTGACTCAGCACTATCAAATTATAATGAACTAATTTTACAAGTCATGCTTTACGTAACACATACATGGCCCGTAAAACACATGCACACTTTTACTGCAACATACAATGAATTTAGGAGCACTGACGTGGCCATTGAAATGCAGTATTACCAGTTGGAGTGAGATTCATTTTAAATGTTACATTTTTTTTTTTGTTACATTTTTTTCAAAGGAGATTTTCTGTATCCTGTAGTGTTGTTAATGGAAAACTCTGATTAAAAAACATGAGGGAGAGATTATTTTGAAAGCGGCAACTGCAACTTGTCTTTATCAAACAAACATAATGATTTATTTCTCATCCACCTGCGCTTGTATTACATGGCCCGCACCAGCACGATCGGTCGATATAAGCGTGAACGGTGCACACACACACACACACACACACACACACACACACACACACACACACACACACACACACACACACACACACACACACACACACACACACACACACACACACGTGCGTGCGTGCCCAGATCAAGAAAGAATTTCTGCCGACGGACGTACGTTTTGGTAGCCTATCTGGTATAGCCCCGGGACTAGTACTATTACATATAAAAAAGACGTTTTACTCACATAAGTTTGTTGCACCATTCCTGTCGTGTCCAATATAGAAGCCACAACATAGTGTCTGCAAATCCAGCACTTGAGACTTGTTTACAAACGATTCCGCCGTGAAATGAATCAAACACATGTACAGTCTTCCCCACGTGAGCTGGAACTTCATTAAAAAAAAAGAAGTATCACACATTCCTAATATTTTGATCCGAAGGAAGCTTATGCAGCGACTGTGTTCTTCCACAATATCTTGCTATATTCTTCCACATGTTTATTGCTGCTGGCTAGTGATCCGATCAGCTCCATGAGTCGGTGGGCGGGGCTACTGGATTAGACTTGCTGTAGAGGCGTGTTTTGTAGCGCTATGACGTAAGAATGAAGCTTACAATCGTTTTCTGGGCCTGGTGTCTATAAAAGCTTTTCTTTCACTAAAAATGAAGTTTTCAGCTATTATCATCATGACCTTTTATATATCAAAAGCTCAAGGGAAAGCTGATTTCTCACATCATCACACCTAACATAAGGTGATAAGTATAACCAAATCTGTAATATAGCACTCTATTCGGATACTTGAAGATCTTTTCTTCGTGGAACTTCAGGAAAGTCTGTGCTGAAGCAACTGTGCTCACCTAACATAAATAATGCAAGATTTATTTATCAGAGCTTACATTTCTGTTTCCCTGATGATCAGGAAGATGTACGAATGGATCCTGTGGTGTTGCAGTCATTCATCACAGAACGGATCCTGGGATTAGTAAAGGAGAGACGTGCCTTGCAGCTTCTTTTTAAATCCGAACGGGAGGGGTTCTGATAAATGCTTTTTAAGCAAATGTTTACTCCCTGTATCTATAGATTTCCCTCGAATGCAAAGGAGGCAATTGCACAATGCTGATCTAGTCTTAAAAATGCTGAGTAACGGTACAGCTAATTGGTAGTATTTAACCCCTTTGTTCATCCTCTCACTCGGCAGAATGACCTTTGTGCTAATAAAAAGTCTTTGCCAAATTATATAAGGGTATTTGGACTAAATGCTATTTAAAGGGATGGTTAACCCAACTTTCACACCAGGGCACATTTGCTGTGGTTGTTCCCGGTGCCCCCCCCCACAATGTTGGTCTGGTTTCATACTCAACTTGATTCTATTGAACCCTGGTGCATTTGCGTTCATCACAAACATGCACCTCGCAAAATAGGAAACAGCGCGTCAATATATTGTGAAATAAATTTTTATTAATTTTGTGCTATTATACACAGCAGAGTAAATTACATGAAAGCGTCTTTCTGCTGCTTGCAAATGTAATCTTTAAAGATTCATTTGCCGCCTTGATTGCACTTGCTATGCACGATTACACTGCAGGTTCGCTTTTGCTCGTATCCAAGGTAAATCATCAACACTATCATCACTTACATATGATTTATTTGACTAAATAGATCACCATTGGCTAAAATGCATATGCAGGTTACTTCACAAGATTCCTCTCGAGTCTGTGTTGCGCCACAGTTTGAGTGTACCTGAACTAAAGTCCAGTACCCTGTTGTGTACCCGGGTCCGCATGCCAGCTTTTATATTAGCAATTGTTCATGAACCATGCACCCTTAAGTTGTTCCAAACCTGTATGAGTTTCTTTCCTTTGTTGAACACAAACAATGATATTTTAAAGAATTTTGGTAATTAAACAGTTGATAGTAGCCATTGACTACTATAGTAGGAAAAAAATATGTAAGTCAATGGGTGCCGTCAACTGTCTGGTTACCAACATTCTTTAAAATATCATTGTTTGTATTCAACAGAAGAAATAAACTCATACAGGTTTGGAAAAACATGAGGGTGAGTAAATGACGACAACATAATAAAAAAATATTTTTGGGTGAAATATCCCTTTAAGTCAGTTCCTACATCCCTGCATCTGCCCAGATCTGGCTCATTTTGGACATGGGCATTCATTCATCTGTGTTGCAGTGCAAACGTCATCTGCTTTCCCTTATCTACAAAGAAAGATTCTAGTCCAGCTCCTGACCTTTTTTCTTTTTGCTGTGGCCCAGTAACATTTTCCTGATATATTATTGTCTGATGAGGTATGTTACAGTACATAGATGCGTCTGAAAATAGGCTTTCATTAAACATTTATCATTGACATAATTTACGATATCTGCCACTAACCCATTGCCCTGGAACCAACCCTGAGCTGCTAGAAAGTATTGTAGTATATTAAATAGTATAGAATATTATAATAATACAGTATTTATAATTGCATTATGGGGGGGGGGGGGGGTATATTAGTCTAAAGCAAGGATCTGGTCATTTAGCACCCTCGTGATAAATTGATAAGAACTACACATAAAAACGAGAGCACATTTTTTAAAACAGTGGTCATGAATAAAACAGTTGAAACAGTAAAAAAAACAAAACAACAACAACAACAACAAAAAACTAGATAATAACGTCAAGGGCCATTATCATTGTCTTACTTGTAAAGTTAATGTGACTGCAAGGAAGTGTTGTGATATATAATAACTAAATATCTGGAGAGAAGAATGATTTACAAGCCTGTGTTGAATTGATATTAATGACTTGTGCTGGTTGCTTGATTGAATAGCTGTCTATGTAGCTATGTAGGCTATATGTTTTTTTTGTTTGTTTTTTTTAACATAGTTTTCCCCAAAATCTGAAATGTCTTCATTTACTCGCCCTCATGTTGTTCCTAACCATATGATTTTATTATGTGTAACACAAAAGGAGATGTCAGACAGAATGACAATTAACCATTCACAGGGTGTCCGCGGGGTTTTAAAAAGTATTAAAAAGTGATAAATCAAAATTGTCAAATTTAAGGCCATTAAAAGTGTTAAATTTGGCCTCAGAGGTATTATTTGTTTCCAAATTAGGTATTATTTTTTCAGACTATCAGGTGTCCTATTGTATTGAAATTCTATCTGCGTTCGCGTTAATTCGTTTAAATATGGGCTTTAGCATATCTGGGCACATAATCAAAGATCTTAAGTCTGCGTGTGTTTGATGCTGACGTCATATTCAGTGGTCGTTCGGCATCATCTCAGAGCACAGCGCGCTCAACAGAAGTGGCTGGCTTACGTTTTATTTTTGACTTGCTTCAAGGCATATCTTCAACGACTGTCCTCATAAGAGCAATCTTAAACGATGTATATATATAGTCTAAAATGAACAAAGAGTTGTGAGAGAATGTGGCGCGATACATAGACCGTATAAACAGTGAGATCCGCGTGTCTGTCTGAAAGGGACAGCAGCCAATAAAGCTTCCTGTCAGTAAAGTTAAAGAACAAAGGGAACAGAGAAAATGACTCGCTGCACTTGACTAAATAACTTTTGTAGCTTTAATAAGGATTAACTATTTAATTTATAGTTTATGCAGTGCAGATTACATATAACTTTGATAACTGTATTAAATTTCTGTATATTTCCTAACTGTTCAGACAGGAAGGGCAGGAATAAACATGACATTTATTCTGGATTTATGTTAGCATTGTTTTAAGTTTATATTTTTGAAGCCTAATAATGAATGTAAAAAAAAAAAATCAGTAACTGTATTGATATCAGTAATACTGGCCTTCATTCATAAAAAGATGCCATTTAAACAAGTATTTAAAATATACTGTCTTTATGTTGTTTCTACATTAATTTGATTAACTGTGAAATTATTATATTAAAAACGTACAAAAACTTTTTTTTTTTATTGCGATTAATCACAGAAAAAATGTGTGATTAATCTAGTTAAAGTTTTTAATCGATTAACTAGTTTTTAGTATTTTGTTTAATTCAACAACTTATCACAGTTATAGAAATGTAATATTTGGCTCAGGTTTTGTTGTTGGGAAAAAAACACTAAATAATTTAATTGCTGAATTACCAATTATTAATGTAAATCAGATGTGTGTGCAGTAATGCTTCTCCTCAACCAACCTTTGTGAATGTTGAGATGTATTTCACTGTGTCTGAATGATAACTTATGACAGATTTCCCTCCTGGTGTCGATTCTAAATCTATTCTTTTTTGTATGTTATAAATGTCAAAATCTGTGTGAATAATAGAAAGGTCACTGATTAACACTTGCAATTCAGTGTTGTGATGGTTTTAAAAAAAAATCTGAAGGTAGTAAAAAAGGTATTAAAAAGTAGTAAATTTAACTTAAGGATTGCTGTATATACCCTGATTCACTATCTGCATCTTTTCCTCATACAATTATAGTTAATTACTAAAGGATTTCAATCTGCCTAAAGCATTTTGAGTCTTCAATGGATTAAAATAAGTGTTGGAAAGAGTTTGATAAAGGTTTTAGATTAAATGATGGAATAATTATTTTGGTAAACTATCCCTTTAAATCTGCATTTCAGGTTTTAGACTGTCATTCTAACAGCACAAGACGCTTCCACATCAATTCCTTCGCATTCCGTTTTTAAGTACAGACTACAGACAGGAAACCGACAAGCTGAAGAGATGAACTAAACAAAATTATTAAGCACAGTAAACCTTAAAAAGGCATTTTAAAGACAGTAGGTGTTCCTAAACACATGAGGTATACAAGATGATAGATGTGATGAAAGCACCACGAGAAGTCTACACAGTGACGCGGAAACATGATTGGTCAGATTTGTGTCAGCAGACATCAACCACCACATCCCATTGGTTGCTATGAATTCTTAACCAGCCTCACACTTCTCGTCTCCAAACGCGCTACAGAATGACAAAAGCATGACATTGATCCATAGCGAGTAATCGTATCGAGATTACCTTGTGTCAGATACTATTAAAAAGCGGCGCGGTTTCTAACATGAGAAACGTGCCAAATGAGCAATAAACAGCGATGATTCCTGCCATTCACTACATCAAGGTTGTAAGAGAGCAGGGACATGAATAATAACGCTCATCTTGCATGTCTATTATTCAATATGATTACCTGTATTATGGCATTCACAATTTTGCTACAGAGATTGTGGGCTAGGCTATGCTTTTAGTTTGAGCTATGGGAAGGCAGACTCGTTTCTGCGAATCGGTTCTTTTGAACAGTTCATTTAAAAGAACCGGTTCAAAACTATTCTTACGTCATGGCGTGATTGTAACCACGTGATCCCTAACAGTAGGCTACACATTACATTCACTAACGTTATCCTACCCTACACTATGGATATATTCCTCAAAATAGTATTATTGTGTTTCTTAATTATGTCTTAAGCCTATGTATTACGGTGTTTGTTGTAATGCTGAAGTTAATTAAAAATCTGATCTATTTTTTGTGCAACTGTCATCAAATCAGTTCGGTTACACATTTTGTTGCATTTGTAAAAATTGAAAGCCTTTAAAGCACCTTATAATTCCATTAGGCTATAGTCAAACAATTCACTAAAATCAGTTCTCGACTCATTACTGGTCTTGTTTTATGGAAGCGACTCACGGATTAATGAATCGCTAAATCAATTCGTCCGATTCATGAGCCTTTTCCAGACCGTTTTGTGAACCGGTTGAACCGATGTATTGAAAAGATCCGAATCTAAAGAATGATTCTTTAACGAATCGCTACTTTGGGCAAGCTATTTAATATAGGATAAATACCGATTGAAACGCACATTAGGTTTTATTTACGGGGGTAAAAACAAAAGGCGATCTACGCGTGTTTTTCGAGTAAATGTTTGCGCGTGGAATCTGAACACGCGAGGTATCCTAGGATGAAAGTTCCAATTATCACGAAGGACATGCGGAGCATCACCTTGAGGCTTTGAATCTGATTAGAGCAGCGATCATTATATATATATATATATATATATATATATATATATATATATATATATATATATATATATATATATATATATATATATATATATATATAATCTCTATGCTGAAACAAAAATGAGTCTCTAGGGGGAATATCACACTGTGCATAAACCGTGGTCTGGATGGTAGCCCTACCTGCCAGTGACTTTCAAGTCCCCCGTTTTTGAGCATCATGCTTAATGCATGTTTCAAATATTCAATTTGCTAGTCAGCCTAAATTATGATACAACGGGGTTTGTAGGTGTGATTGTTATGGTCCCGCATATGTATCATGCATCAGAGCTACTGTACCAGTTCTCTTGCATCCATCGAATGGCTTCATCTTCATTGAATTGCCTCTCGAATTCGTATTCTTGCAAAGCCAGCACCGACATGGTCTCTCGTCCTTTAAACGCTAACGGAAGAACGTATAGCCTTTCTTTGGCGACTAACTGAGTTCAGTTTCACGAATTTCCAATCTATGTCTCACAGGCTCAGCTCCAGCCTTGCCCTCGCATCGCTCTTGCCACCCCCAGCACATTCGTTGAGTTGTTCTCGAATGTCAGCCTATTTAACTCTCAGCCCTTGCCGGCATACGCCCTCCTCTTTTTTCTTGGGAAGAGGAGCGCAGGTCCTAATGCCGCAGAACTAACTGATGCATCCTCCTGAGCTGATGTCATCTCAGACTGCGGTGACCTTTGGCATATATTTATAAACGAGGCATTTTTCATCATTTTCAGTCGATGTTCAGACTGTAGGCAGGCTACAATTCTTATTTGTGAAAATGGATCAACTGTCGCTCCTGACAGCCTATATGTTTTCTCATGTAAACCTAACCAATCTATAATTTATCTAACCTGGTGAACTGGATTTGTTCTAAAAATTTGTAAATATAACCTTCTATATTTATAATCTTCTATTGGTAATCACATATAATGTGATAACTATTAAAAATAAATAAAAAAATATAAAAAATATCTAAGTCTATATGTCATAGACCTGTATATTCATCTAATTTTAGTTATTCACAGATGCATTTATAACAGATTATAAGGAATTAAATGGGCTAGTCTTTGGGGACACTTGAAAAAATGAAATTGTATTTGTCATGATCTTTTACATCATTTTAGATCAAATAGCTTTTAAGGATTAGTTCCGCTGACAAATATAAATTGGCCTTACATAATAAAATGCCATTCTTGAATTTTTAAGCAGTTTTTTTTTTGAACAAGTTGGTTGGGCCAGATAGTGTTCAACATTCATGGAAACTCCTTAAGGTTTAAAAACATTTGTGGGCACCTGATGACATTTTAAAAAAAATGTTTTGGTCACTTCATAATCCCCATAATTCCATTTGTGCTCTGTCATATTTTGATGACTTACATGTTGAAAATAGTAGAAATAAATAACAAAATGTCATTATTTGTTTTCCTCTTTTTTTCCATGTCATTTTCCCATTGCCAGAATAGTTTCAAGAAGCGTCCAAACTACTCTGTTTTGTTGTGCCAGCCAAAGTTTTCATTTAACCCATGCAGGTTTATCAGACTATATTATGTACAATACCATACACTTTTGTTTTTGAAAGAGGCATCTTATGCTCTCCAAGGCTTTGTGATCTGAAATACATGGAAAACTGTAATATTGTGAAATATTATTACAAGTTGAGAAAACTGTTTTCTATTTTAATATATTTTGAAATGTAATTTATTCCTGTGATGGCAGCGCTGAATTAACTTCAGTCTACAGTATGAGCTTTCTTTCTTTTTGATAACAAGAAATGTAACTTGAGCACCACAGCTGATGAACAGGCATGCTGCTTAATATTGTTTATATATATATAATTTTTTTTTTCTTTCCAGGATTCTTTGTATATAAAGATCAAAGAAGAGCATTTATTTGAAAAAGTATTTTATGTAACATTATGAATGTCTTTTGGTCTGTTTAATGACTCCTTGCTGAGTTAAACTTTTATTTCTGTTAAATTTTATTGACCCCAAACTTATGAACGGTAATGTATCTTGGTGGCATGAGAAACTGCCACTTTCTGCTTTCATATCCTGCCCGGATTATCCGTTTGATTGTCAAATCCATACCGAGTATCGTTCCTGATCACCAAACAATATTTGATGTTGACGGATGCTCATATTTCTCTGCCAATTTTTAAAAAATGTATTATTATTCAATTATTGGTGGCGGTACTGTGATAGTAGCCTACTCTAAAGGTAAAAGATCAGAGCCAACGCCCATGGAGGAGAAATGATTTCTTTGTTTGCTATGGTGTGGAAGAAATCTGCAGAAATGAACTAAATGGGTTTGGCTATAGGCAGGTGTGTCTCCTACAAGAGTAGTAAAATTATCCATGCAATAAAAAATTTAAAGGGATATGTCACCCCAAAATGTAATGTTCTGTGACTCACCCTCAAATACCTTGTTGTTTACATTTTTTTTGGCCAGGTTAAAGTAAACTGATTTTTTTTAATAACATTTTAATATAAGCTTAAGGGATGGGTCACCCGAAAATGAAAATTATGATCATTTACTCCCTCAAGTTGTTCTAAAATCTCAATGAATTTCTTTCTTCTGTGTAACAAAAGAACACCTTGAGGGAGTGAATGATCATGATGTTCATTTTTTTGGGTGACCTATCTCTTTAAGCTTATATTAAAACCTGTAATATAAAAAAATATATAGTTTTCTTTAACCTGTGCATACATTTTTATAGTGACTAAATAAGCCACTTTGAAAAACAATAACAAGGGTAAATCTCTAAAGAAATATGCACAGGCTCTGTATGTTATTGCTTCTGGTTTCATAATACAATCTGAATTCAAATGCACTAGTGACTGTGTCAATGGTCTTACAAACCCTTCATGAACTTCATCAAAGCCTCTCTATGGAGCTCCAACAACTATGAGGTTATTTCAACTCTGGGGACAGTTTTATTTATTCTAGAGAAACTTAATTGATTCAACTGACAGGAACATGTGCTCTGTACAGGTGAAGAAGTTCAGCAAAACAGACTTGTAGGGAGACTGAGTGTGAATTAATGTCAGAGGGTGTGGTTAAGCGAGAGGATGTGAGTCACAGCGGACAGAGGAAGTTGGTCAATTACAGATATCAGCTGGATTATCAGATGCCATTTTTATTGTGATTTCAACTTGTCTGTCAAAACTTGCCTCTATTTACTTTTGACATTTGTGTTTTTGTTATGGAGGATGAAGGTATAGGCCAAATGATTGGTGATGTCCGATTATTATAGCAAAACTGAAAGTTTAAACGGATGCATCACACTTTTCTGGTAAATGTACTTGCATGATCTTTTGCAGTTCTATCAACACTGTAAAAAGAAAAAAGTGGTCCATATAAAAGTTGAACGCTCATGCCAATATGTTTAATGTAAATTTGCCAAGTCATTTTCTAGTACTGTCCAATGGACCCAAATCAGCATAATGAATGTGTAGCGTTTTGTAATCTTTTTCTTTTTTTCTTTGAAACTAGTTTTACAGATGTGTCCAATCATCATTTGTTGTCCTCAGATCAAACATGCCAGATCCTGTAGGCTGTTAAAAAAAGACCTTGTTTGATAATGAGCCAAGCTGTTACCGTGTTGAGTTGTCCTTTAAAGATAAATGGTTACTTGCCATTTAACAGACAGATTTACTACAGTAATGGTTGAGATATTAAATTATAGTATAATCGTTTAAGAGATGCAATGTGCATAATGAGATGATGCAACACATTCTCTGGTTAACAAGTCATCTGTTTGGATGCGAATCTGAAAACTTTAAATTAGCAATCCATGTTTTGTAATATGAAGTTAAAGATTTATATTGTTTATACATTTATTTGAAATGTTTGTCATGTTATATCATAGCAGAACATTGAATTTGAAACTTAATTAGGAAATTGTTATTGATGCATATTTTAGTTAGCAAAATAAATAAATAAAATGTATCTTTTTTTAAATAATTAATTTATATAACACTTTTTGTCTTCTACCTCCAACTTAATACTGCACCATCTAGTGGTGACACACTGGAACAACTATTATCTTCCTTTTTTTAGGTTTTAGGTTTCACATTTTTTAATCAAAAATTTGTTTAAAGATGATTTTTAACTATGTTATGAAAGATGTAACGGAATGAATTGATATACCATTTTACTTCATCTAGTATGTGGGTAAAATGTCCATACATGTTGTTTTTCCATGCAATACAATGTGATACTGAATCTATTTTGCATATTAATTTGTTCATGGAGCATCATGTAATGAAAAGGTGTATAGGAGTAATAGTTAACAACATTTTCACAATAATATCTAATATTCCATAGGAATATTGATCTGTAGCTTATATCCCTATTCACTTGTTGTGTCTTCTTAAAATGCCTGATAAACATGCTTTAAGGATATGCATGAAATCAATGCCCTGTTTTGTCATATTTTGAATGGAAAATAACATTTTCCTTGATTTATAACAAACAGTTTGAAAACGATAATTTCTAAATATTATCATAGTTCCATAAGAGTGCTAAATTTGATCATTTAGTCATTTTTAAAGACCACGGAGCTGTTGTCCTGAAACCTCAAAACAAAAGATATCTCTGAAAAGCCCCGAATGTGCTCTTTACAGGACATCCAAAACTGTGACACGTATGGCGACAGAGAAATTCACTAAAATATAATATCCTCATACATGGGGTTAATCATTTTATTATGAAACCCACTTTTAAAAAAAGAAGTAATATTATTTATTACCATTCATCTGCGCTATTTACTGATCAATTAATTTACAAACAATAACCATATTATCAGTGATTAGTACCATAATATATAGTACCTTTGATATATAGCTCTTAAACAGCAACTCTTGTTTGCTAATTGTCAAGTTGTGACAGCTTGAACAAATTGTGTACACATCCTGAGGAACAGGGAGCAGTTAGGATGCAGAAGAGTGTTATAATGTTCATGAGAATTGGATCTGTTAAAAATGCCCTTGTGTATTAAATAAGTATAGATGTGTGGGACAAATAATGATGGTATACTCTGAATTATGGGTATCTACTCTTAATTTGATTAGTTGTATTCTGCCCCCTGTTGGATGTGAAGGTGCATAACACTTAAAGGTTTGAAATTGTGCTTCAGACAGTTTTAGGATTTGGTTAGGTGTGTTGGGTAAAATTTTGAATACTGCAGGGCATTAGATGTTGTTTTAGTGAGTACAAAACATTTTGTATACAAATTACAGCATTTATTTTCAAATCTGCTAAAAAAATATTGACAAATTGGCCTAGTATTTTTTGGAAGAGGCAACCATACTCTTTATCATATGCTGTAAATCCTAAATATTTAATTGGTTTGAAGTAAAACCAATTAGTCAAACAAATGAACTTTTATGAGTATTTAGAACTTTTTCTCTAGTATTTAGGTTGACACATTGCTGACACATTTCAAGTTGAATTGTTTAATTGTTTTGAGTTTTATGAACTTGTTTTTTTTAAATTCACACTAACTTAAATTTAACCGAAACTGGGCTGGGATTTCTATTTCCCAGCATGCTTTGCCATGACACTCAAATGGACAGTAAATGGCAAAATGAAGTGTGTTTTTTGTTTTTTAAGAAAATATTACTGTTAAGTGTGAGATTTAGTAGTCTTTAATGTTTTGTGCTAGTTTAGAAGAATTCCTGATTTTTTCTTTTTTTTTCTTTTTTTGTAGTTTTTTCTATAGTTCTGTAGTTCTGTAGTTTTCTAGTTCTGTAGTTTTCTATAGTTCTGTAGTTCTGTAGTATATTAAATGTATTATATTTCTGTCCTCATTCAGCAAGTGCCATGCTAAAGCTATCAAACCATTGTGTAACCAATTAGCAAGGTGGGATTTATTGAATTAAGTTTCCACTACAAAATTTTTTAGATTACATGATATTACGTTAAAATGTA
The DNA here is from genome assembly GCF_024679245.1 of Pseudorasbora parva. NCBI lineage: Eukaryota > Metazoa > Chordata > Actinopteri > Cypriniformes > Gobionidae > Pseudorasbora > Pseudorasbora parva. The sequence continues at coordinate 23,738,297 of NC_090182.1, forward strand.
TGCATTAGCTCACTCAAATATTTCAAGTTCAGAACAAACTAAATGTATGATTACAAAGCAAAAATCTGCAAGTTTTGCTTGCTTAAGCTTTACATTTCATAACTTAAAAAATTGAGGCAACTGATTGCCTCAAATTTTTTTTTAGTTTTGCCAAACTTATTAAATTGCTAGTTAAATTAGTTACACCATCACATTCACATTATTTTATTACATCAGACTGGAACTGAAAGCTATATTATTCTTATCTAGATTTCCTAGCAAAACTTGCAATGAAATCACAGCGGGTCAAGTCATCTCAAAAGGGAACGCCGCACCTGCTGCAGTAAGGCGTTGGAAAGTCCGTTGACAAGTTCTATACCGGAGCTCATCAAGCTATCAGCGGCAGAGCTGATGGACGGATGCTAAATTCCTGGCTCCTAAACTCTGCCCTGTGTGTGTCTTGCACTTCTGCATCTACAGATCCATTAATGTGGATCAGCTCACGTCATGAGATTAGCAGGATTTTGGAGAGCAAACTGTGGCACGTAATGAGGAGGATGTTTGAAAAAGAATCGCAGCAGATTGCTTTGACTGGTTTATTAGGACGCCTGCGGGTTCAAACATGTCTCCCCTTATGAAAAATTAAAACTAGGCTGCGGTTCTGCATTAACATACAACTTCCAGGGTTGCAGAACATCTGAGCTCGCCGCTTTAAGTTCTGTTTATGAATATGTAGTCGACATACAGAATTTTTTAGCACTAGTTAGTGAGTCAGTAGTAACCGAGCTGATATGATTGCCTTGCTCGAGGCTTAATGCTCTTGTCCTTTTCACATTTGATGTGTTAAGGCTTAAGCAATTGTTGATGTCATATTTGTGAAAGGTGATGAGGTGGAGAGAGCTGGAGTTTCTTGTTACTGTGAACACTTAACTACACAATGCTGTCATTCATGCTTTTCTTACCTTTCCCTTAATTCTTTAGGCACTGCAGACTCACAATTCAACACCGGTTGCAACTATTATACATTACTTGTCAACTTTTGTGTGTGTGCGCAGCTGCTTTTGAAAAGTTTGCATGCATGGCAAACAGAATTGACAGCACAATAGAGAAGAGTGGGCCTGTGTAGAACTCTGGTCTGTTTTAGGGTGTGCTCTTCCTGACTATAGTTCCTTTTGTATTGTTTATAGGAGAACGGCCAATAGGTATTTGGTTATTAAACTTTTTTTTTTTTTTCATTCTTATATTTCCATATCTTTTGTGTTTAGCTTAAAAACACAGAGCTTAACAACTCTGTAGTCTTGTCTTATCAGTGGCTATTGCTTGAGACAGAATTACATTTATTTTTAGACTTTTATGAGTATGCTACATATTTGTAAGCATGTGCATTCTACATATCAACATGCATTACATCCTCACAATATTATTAAAACAGAATCACGGCTGTTATTTTGGGAGGATTTTCTGCATCCAAAATTAAAGCTTCTTGCAGTCTGGACAGCTTATAGGCTTTATTTAAGTGTAGCATTACATCATAAGTCCACCATCACTCTCTTCCCACTGCAAAACAAACAAAAAAAAAGTTTCAGTATACGGCCTCTTCCCTGATACTATCTTTGTTAATTCCACGCACATCCGTGCATCTGTGATTTCATGGTACTCACTGTGGAATTCCTCATTTTCAAGTCAAAACATTTGCAATGTTTCTTTTTAATATAAGTTGAGAAAGCAGGAAGTGTCTGAGTCATGGAAGTTTACTCCATGTCTGATTGTTCACACGCTCCCACACCAGCGCACGCCTGCGGCCAGAGAAGCCATCCCGGCGTCACACTCAGCTCATCAAAGGCAGGGCCGTGTCAGACACACACACACACACACACACACCCAAAAACACAACCAACACTCAAGCATGTCAAGGGATAGGACATATACACGGATACACACAAGCTCTGGCACATCCTAAGAAAGGTAGACACACACTTTGACCAACGAAACACAAGCACATCAGATGAAAGGGTAGACACGCATGTTAGCAATATGCCAGCACTTTTTCCAAACACAAAAAGAACAGATACGCACACAAAGAACTGGAACGAAAAAGAGAAGAGGCACATCTATACAGAGGCAGGTACAGACACATAGTTGCCTTATAGAAACTTTATAATGGACTGATCTTTAAGGGATAGTTCATCCAAAAATGAAAATTCTGTCATCATTTATTTACTCTCATGTCGTTCCAAACTTGTAGGATATTATTTATTCTGTGGAAAACAAAAGAAGAGATTTACAAAAATAAGTATCTTTTTTTTTTAAGAACCCTTTCATTTTATGAACAAAAGTAGAAATATCTTCTCTGTACCACAGAAGAAGGAACGTCATACAGTTTGAACGTAAGTAATGATGACAATATTTTTGGGCAAACTAGAGGCAATGACACGTGAGGTTTTCCATGCACACTTCCACACCCATAATCCTCACATTCACACAAAATTCAAGCTCACCCCATCCGATGTTTGCCCACACTTTAGAAAACCTTCAGCTCAGTCAATGGGTCTGCTTGTACAGTGATGGAGGATCTACAGAATCATTTTGGGTCAGCACCAGCTGGCCTGTGCTCACCCCCCAAGTGCATTAGCATTGCTTGAGAGAGAGAGAGAGATAGAGAGAGAGAGAGAGAGAGAGAGAGAGAGAGAGAGAGAGAGAAAGAGAGAGAGAGAGAGATGCATTTTAGAACCTATTGAAGGAGGTTGTACATCCTACTGTAACTGTAAACTGTAGAGAGAGCTAGATTTGTAGTTGCCCTATATGGCAAATAGCTAATGAATGCAGTTTATTTGACTGCAAATTATATGAATTAATTCTTATGTTGTACAGTACTGTCTTTATGTAAATGGCAAGTTCATCATCAAATGGCATGAATGTCAGTGGATTTTTTTGGAACTGATACTTAACCTTTATGTTAATTAGCCGTGTGGACACCTGTTTTTGGACAGTGCCAATTAATTATCTCAAAATAGACAAATGTCAGCTGATTAATTGGCCTGTCCATTATTGTTATTCTACAAAAAATACGGACAATTTGTAGCTAATGATAATAATTATGCTAATTTGACGTTACCGGTATTGTGAGAAAAGTTAATATTGTATTGAATAACTTGGAAATATGAATGTTGCATTCCTTTAATTTCGGGACGTGTTGCAGGTCAAGCGCGAGAATGTGCGAGGTCATACCACCCCGACCTGGTTTAAATCGCTAACATCTGATTGGATGGTCTGTAATTTTTTTCTGAGATGGGGTGGTAACAACATCGCCGTTCAGTTTATCAACAGGACCTCTATGCAACACCGATGACTACAAACCTAATAAAACGGGCTTGTTGACCAGGCTAAATCTGAAAACCTATCTGATTATCAAATTTGTGAATTTAAATTTACAGATGTACGTGTTACTTAATGTTATAATGCTATATGCAATTGTATAATCAATAGTAAAATAATTAGCCTACTATTATTAGGTAAACTTATGAGTTGGTCAATCCATCCACTTGTATTACTAGCCAGTATGTAATCAAAGACCTTCACTCTGCTGTTAATTAGGTTGTGAGTTTTATATATTTACTATTTGACTAGCCCAGAATTATTACACCTTGGATTTCAGAAAGTGAGGGATTTAACGAAATTTGCAAAAACAAGTTATCTTTCTGATTATTTCAAATCAGAAATTTATCAAAATGAAAAAGGCCTACTGCAAACTGTCAAATATGGTTCCCCACTGTAAACTCAGTATGACATTTGCTTTAAAATACAACTGAATTGTAAGTTGTATTTCGAAAAATAAGTTTATTAAAAATGTTTCGTAAAAATAAATAAATAATAATTAAAAAAGATTCGGAAATGTTGATTTTATATGCTGAGGAATGCTATGTTTACTTCCGATATATAAATATTTAAATACTTTCGAAAATACAGACGGGTTATGGTAATTTTTGGAATAGATTATTAGGAATTGATATCAAGTAACTTGTAGCGTAGGCTATACTTGCAGCTACAACATGCATTAATACAAAGGAATTTTAACAAATGAACATAGGTAGCCTAACTGTTCCATGGACTTTTCAAAATAGCAAACAATTTAATTCAAGACGCAAAAGAAGAAATATTCCGCATCAGGGAATATCGGATGCATCTTCACAACATTTTCCCAAAAGATACCACTGAAGTGGCCTATTTTTTTCTTCTTCTTCTTTCAGTGCATAAGATAGGCTAACCAAGAACACGGCAAGACAACAGAAGCCTATGAAGAAAACTCGAGTTGAATGCAAAATTTTGGCGCTTCTCTTCGTCATGCAAGGACATGTTTTTAGTTTTCTGCTGATAATGCGCATTAAAATGCCTTACCTTTATGCAGTCTTCTAGAGAATAAAGGGAACAGCTTTTCCTGGCTGTGTTTAGGCCGACTGAAGGGTTGCTCTCTGGATCTGCTCTGTATTGCTCCCGCGGGCCCCCCGCTCACAGTGTTTATTGAGATGTGTATTGGGACCCCAGACCGTCATGTTGCTAGGAATGAATAATTTAGGCCTGGTTAGATTGAGAGCTCTTAACTTAGAGAATCAGGAATGTGTATTGTGCTCTGAAAAAAAGCTGATTTATGGTCTGTGGATTTTAGTTGTTTTAATGTAGACGTTTTCAATCAGCCTATGCGTATTACTTTTCATTCAACAGCATTATATTTTGAATAACTGTAATAGTAGCATTCAGTTTTACAATTTCCACCAGCCTTGTTCTTTCTGCCTCATTAATCATCACTATATGAGGGCATTCATGTTAAACAGCATGCTGTACCTAAAGTAAATGTTCAGTCATTCTGATCTGTACGCGCTGTAACATGCATTTCATGGACACACACTCTCTCTCTCACACACACACACACACACACACACACACACACACACACACACACACACACACACACACACACACACACACACACACACACACACACACACACACACACACACACACACACACACACACACACACGCCTGTCTCTGTAGTATACCTCTCGTTGTTTTGATAGCTCTTCTATAAATGAGTTTGACTGCTATAGAAGTCTTTTATCCGCAATATGCTAAAGTGCAGCTAATGGTGGACAAAAGGCAATGGCTAACAATAGTGACAATGTAAATGTTTCCAGAGAAAAGGTGCGCATTAAATTAAACATTAAATAACCACGCGAGTCACTTTACAATAGCAGTTAGCCTATATTATTATGAGCACCTGAATCCTCTTCCCACTCTTTATTGATTGTGTTTTACAGTAATTTAAAAGCTGCGAGCTTTCTATGTTTACAAACAGCTATTAGTTTTAATTGTAGGCTGTGCGGCTGCTGTGAGTACTATAATAAAAATGCAGTTTTGTTTGCATATTGCACTTTATCTTATTATAATAAGTCATTCATAATTCATGTGAGATATGAGCTTTTTCAACTTACGATCTGATGAGCTTAATACTGGACCTTCATAGGTTATCCCTTCACATTTTAATATTTTTTTAAGGAGTTCAGCCGGCAGATGGTTCAGTGATGTGTGGTCCAGGCTGTCCCGATCTCATTGCAATGTTATTTCAAGCGTCGGTGATCACTGGAGGCCCAGCCTCTAGTCAGTCTTGTATATTGGACTCCTAATCTGCTCGGGACATCTCACCCTCTTCACCGGACTTCCATGTCACGCTGATGTGTATTAGATACGTTTTCCCTTTCTCTCTATAAACCTTAGAAATGCCACAAAGCAACAATGTGTGCTACACAACCAGGCGAATGCAATAATTGTGAAGAGAACGTTTTGAAATGTTTTAGAACAATATATTTACTTCCATTAAATAAAACACAATAGTTTATTTTTGGGATGTTGAAAAACGAAACAAAAATTCCGTACCAAATATTATACACAGAGCAAAAACCAAGTTCATTTCGCAGAAACATTTGCGTATTATTACCCAGGGTTGCTATTCTAGATCTATATTCACACAGACATTTAATAATAAATTTATAATATCACACACGACTGGTGCGTTTAGTATGTACATTCCCTTGATCGCAAGCAAGACATGATTCCTGTACGTTTTCCACATGCTGTGTTAAACTGAATTCTCGAAAATGCTTAAGAGTTACAGCTTTCGCCTCTACAAATTGGAGATGATATTAACATGTATGTATAGCCTATATACAACCGTTCAGTCAATTGCTGTCCAAAAATTGAAACGTCAAAATAAATGAGATTTTTTTCTTTCTTTTTTTAATTATCCTAAACTCTTCACTGGCTAGTGTGCACTTGCTAGTGTAGAGAACAATCTTATTAGAAATGGCGCGTTTGCCTTCCGTTCCCGCTTGACATTCCATCACAGGATTGGACGCGTTTCAGTGGTTTATTCTTCTAGTGCCCTTGAAACAAAAAGTGTAGTCTCTCGTTCCCGGGATTCGGCATTGTAAATTCTACTACAATCGTCCCCTACACCGGTCTATCCACTGCGTACTGGCAGGCGCTGAGATTGGAGGCCGGGTTCTGCACGCTCGCGTATCCAAAACTCGAGTGCTGCTTAGCTTTCAGTCTCAGACTTGCAAGACTGGAGTTACAAGTGTCCCGGTAAACATACGGAGGTGTCGGCGGGGCGTAAGGGCACGCCGGCGTGGGAACCCCAGAATTTAGAGAAGGGTTGCTGAGGTTGTTCAAGTTATTGAGGCTGTTTAAGCTTGATCCGGGTACACCGGTGACAGCAGACGGAACCATACTGGAGGTCATGCTCATTGAAGAGATGGAGTTAGGTGGGGAGAACATGGTCTGAGAAGACAGAGGGTTGACGTTCATGGAATTGAAAAAGGGGAAGCTTTTGGTAGACAGAGAGGCCGACGTGAGCCCCTTTGCAGCCCAGTTGTTGTACGTATAGCTGGGATACATGTCATCGTAGGGCTGCATAAGTCCGTTGAATTGAGGGCCGAACCCGTTTTTACACAGCTCTGCCTGTTGGTTCCTCTCCCTTTTTCTCCATTTTGCCCGTCGGTTCTTGAACCACACCTGCAACAAATGTGGAATTTGTTTTTATAATTAGCTTACATAATTCATTCTTATTTAAAACACTGAATGCGACGATTAACGTTTTCAGAACTGCTGTCACCGTGGGCATTAAAACAATATTCGCCACTGCTCGGTTTATTTTTGGTAGATAAATGATATGGGGGGTGGTGGTGTCAAACTCAGTTTGGTTTCCTAATTAAGTCGCTTTTTATCAGTCACCCGCGGAATCTTGTCTGATCCCGGGAATCCCAATACACATCCATACAGCGGTCAATGTGCCGCTCGACGCTTTAAATGTGTATTCTCCCTAAGCAGGCGGAGACATACTAACCTTAAGTATATACAACACGAGAATGACAATCACAAAATACAAGCTTTACACCTCTTAAAAAGCGACCGTGTGACTCCATTAAGGTCATCGTTAAGGGCGTCACTTGTGTTGATTGCAAACAATTCGACTCACCCATAATTAGCCTCTCACCAAACAGTGACAGATTTATTTAAATGATTAAATAAAGTCCTATTTAGCATGTAACATAAATTAACGTCATGCAATTGATGTAGCGCATAGCCTAATTAAATATAACAGGCATAATCTTTACGAACAAAATAGTTTAAATAAGCATACAATGTTGGCTATATGCAACCCTAACAATAGGGTACAGCATAAGTAGCTATAGGCTTATTATTGTTTTAATTTTAAGTAGGCATAGGCTATTATAAGCTTGTAGGATATGCACTATTTTAATAGGCCTATTTTATTCAGTATCGTAAAATTATTGAATCGAATTAGCAAAAATCAAGTCTTCAATTTTTAGGGCTATTATAGCATGTTATTTCAATGCCATTTAATTGATCAAACTTACCCTGACTCTGGCCTCTGTTAAATTTGTCCAGACGGCGATCTCCTCTCTAGTAGACATGTCCGGATAGCGATTCCGCTGAAAAGTGGCTTCCAGTTCCTGGAGCTGTTGGCTAGTAAAATGCGTTCGTTGCCGCCTCTGTCTCTTCTTTTTCGATGGGTCATCAGTCGAATCTTCGTTTTTACTCTGTCCCTTCTCTTTCTCTGCAATGCAAAATGATACCGTGTATTAAATGAATGATTTAATTCAGGAGGAACAAGCTTCAAGCTTTGGAGAAGTCCGTGTGAGTGAGACGACGATCTAATTCCGTTTTATTGAATTGAAAATATTTGGCATCATGGTAACATACCAAGAGGTTCCCTGGTAACAACATAACGGGTAAGATTTAATTAATGATGTTCCTTAACTAATTTTCTTATGAACCGCCAATGTTAACATCCTTTTCTGGTAAAGCCAACAGTGCCGGTAAAAGAGGCTCACATGCAAATGCTCTTGAATCAAGATTATGAACGACAATGAACGCAATATGTCTTTTTCATCATAGAAAAAAAGAGAAAAGGAATCTATTGGAGTTGGGGAATGTTTACATTATTCTATACAAATTTGCCACAGAGCAAACATTTGCTAGAAGCCCACATTTTCCACACACAATTTAAGTAAATAAAGTCCTGTCAAAGGCCATGACTTATGTAGCCTACTTCAATAGCCTCAACTAACTGCCAGTTCCATGATATTTGCAAGCCTCGTATTATAACCCGCTCTGTTTTCACACTGAGAGAAGTTTTAAACAGTCTCTTTTCAAAGGCAGTAGGCTACCTCATGATAACTGACACCAAAACCGAAAACACTCCAGTTAAACATCTCTCCAGAGGACAAGGGCTTACCTACGGACTCTGGACTGGAGGTGTCTGAAACCGTGTGCACCTCCAGCCTATGTTTCGAGTCCACAGACCGCTGAAGCGGTTGCAGACTAGAGGCCATAGTAAGCGGCGCGTGTTTACTCCCGGTAATGTGGTGATGGTGGTCCAAACTCAACGGATCCTTCATAGAGGTCATGGATAATACAAGCGAATTACAGAGGGCTCACAATCAGCTATAACTTCCTCAGCGAAGATCACAAATACATTAAAAAAAATAAAAAATAAAAAATAAAATAAACAATGTGTCCAGTCGTGAAGTATCGGCAAGCGTTGTCAGTGCTCCTTTCCCACTCAAAGCGACACTCCACAGTTTTTTTTCACCGTTTTTTTTCCCGTTTTTTTTTTATTTTTTTTTTTTTAAAGAAAACAAACCCAGTGCTAACGAAAGTTAAAGTTTTTTTCCGACTGGGTAAAAAGATAGTTTCAACCGAGAGCTACAAGGAGAGCCAGAGTGACAGGGACAGGTATGTGATATTATATCCACTTGCATACACACACACACTCTCTTGCACATCACAGCGCTCGCTCTTCATTTCAGCTGTCCCTCTATCCGTCCAACCGAGTTGCTCTATGCGTAGTGACGTCACCCTAAACTCCGCCCACAATCTGACGGACCATTAGACCCTATACATGAGAGCTTTTATGGCCGACCGACTAAAAAACGGCCTTAAGAAATTAGAAAATTAAGCCTGTGCAGTTTGAGAAAGCCACCCCCTCTGCATCCAGTGGCTTCAGAGAAGAAACTAAAAGCTCAAAGAACATGAGTCCCTAAAATATCTTCATTGCACACCTGAAGCTCAACCTTTTCTCAACAGGTAGCCTATTATATCGGACACATCGTCCTGTTTTAACAAAAGTCTGTCAAATTAAAATAATCTCAATAGGAAATGACACAACAAAATATGAACGTGCTTCTTTAATGACACAAGATGCTCATCACCAAAGTTCCGCTTTTGACATGTTAATTGGACGATTCTTTGCGACTGTAAATTGACAGGGTTGACAGACCTCGTTAAATTCATTGGTAACGAACAGTCCAAGTCTTGTTGGATAATAGCACTCAATTATAAATGATAACTATATGCATAGGCCTGTAGAATAAATAGAATATCAGATATTTTGATTTAGGGACGGAAGCACTTTGGCGATACCTATTTGTGCGCCTCGGGCCCGTGATTAGGCATTTTCGCGGGAGAGAGCACCCACTTTGCATTTCTAGGCAACATTTAATCTGATAAGATGCCCATTTGGCTAAGAATTTAAATTGGGCATCTTTAATGAAAGCTTTCTTACCTTGTTGAATCAAGTTCTTTCAGAACATTTACTTATCACAACTAATTGCTTTATATTATTAAAAAGAAAAACATGTATTTATTTAAAAACACTAAATTATTTTTGTTTTAAATTATTTGAAAACGCTACATTTTTTTAAAAATCTTCAAATAATTTAGTTAGCTACTTTAAATGATACAATTATTAATATCACATAATATAAATTATTGATATTATCACAGGGGGTAGGCCTAAGTTTTTTTATAAGAGGAAAAAAAATTCGGGTTTCTTCTAAATAGCCTATTTTGAATAATTTATTTGTCATTCACATGGGTAATATAAAAAAATGTGGCTTTCTTAATTAATATTAAAAAACAAATGAAGCAATTAATAAACCACTGAAATCTAGTTTGCTTATGTCCCTGCTTGTCCTGTAAAATCACGCGACAAGCGTCGAACATACCACGCGTAAAAAAAAAAAAAAAAAAACGGATTCATCAATGACTGATTCATTTCACGCTCTTTGCACTGGATATGAATTTATGGCATAATATATGAATCTAGAGCCGAAAATCCTGCATAGGCCTACAGGTCTTTTTGCATGATGATGTGACCTCGTGTTCAATGCACTTGCGCCGCACAAGACACTGCACAGTTTCGGTCTTGTCTCACACTTGCCATTCAATTTAATTTGATTTATTTCGCGAAGCTGCTTCTATTTAATTATATAATAATATTTAATATTCTATATAATTATTTATTAGTTATAGGTAAATTAAAATTAGAAGTAGGCTACATTTGCACTCATCTAAAAACTAAAAACCTAAACCAACCATGATTATTCTAGACCTTAGATAGAAAATATAACATGAATGCTGTGATTGTGTATATTTACGCATATATTTTAATAATGCGCATTGAAATCCGATAGGCAAAAGTTGAATAGCTCGATTCTTTTTAAACGGACTGATGGCTATGGACTGGATTATTGCTCTGTATTTATTCTGGACCCTCAAAAATTCTTCCGAGCGCTCTAACTGCCTGCTGTGGATTATTGGCCATGGCGCACCACAGAGCCATTAATTACCAATTCAGTCAATATGAGGGAGACGACAAAGCCTTTTCCATAGGATTAAGAGGACATTAGATTCTTCCATTAGTATATTCCTCCTCACGAGGAGGCTTTCATTACACATTTACTTTCCCCCGAGCCTATCTAACAAGCGCTGCATATATTACTGCATTGGAGACGAGATTGTCGGTAATCAAGTCGCTCGAATGTCTTTTCCCTTTTACTTTGCAGTTTGCATTTTTGTATGCACTTTCTCCTTGTACTATCTGCTGATACAGCTCATAGCCTATACCATATAGCCAATAGAAAATGCCAATGGGAAATGGCAAACGGACTAACGGGATTAAATTAGTTTTGTGGTTTGTTCTCATTTTCTTTTAATTAGCTTAATGAAGATGCCAGATGATATAGAGACCGGGGGTTATGTGCGCACTAAGTATTAACCTTTAGGCTTACAGTTTCCCCCCAATTTGATTTATGCTAGAAGTGTCCTTGTGCGGCAAATTATAAAGTACTGGAGAAAATTGTTCATTTGCGCTTAATTTACATCATACTGAATGTTCATGCGTATTAAATTTATAATGCATTTAGCGTCTTGTACTAGATATACGTTTGCATAATTTTAGCGAGAACGCACGTGATGATCTAACTACATTCTATGCCCAAGCATTTCAGTATTTTAGTTTGAAATAATTCAGGATATTTTAGAGACCACAATCCTGTAAAACCACACAGACTTTGCCTGTAACATAAATTCCCAGGAGGGAGCTGATACGCGGCATCATGAAGACGTTCTCACATACCAGTGTATACTGTCCTACCACCAGATGTCCATCTTTGACTATAAACGTCTAATGCTTTGCCTATAACCAGTCATACGTCAAACACCAGCAAAGATGTTTTACTCACGCTTTTCTTTTTATATAGACCCGTTTTTCTAACTGCGATCGTTTATAGGCCAGACAATGTTGTGGTGTTTGTTTAAACCAACTAAATGAATTAATGAATCCAGACCTTCTCTGGAGACAATGAGGGTGGCTTGTCATTCACCAAGATCAGCTTACCTAATTGAGCACAGGTTGATGCAAGTTTGCGGCAGTGGGAATCCATTTGATAGATTATACGTTGAGCACCTGTGAGAAAAGAGAAACGTTAATTTTTGTTTTATTTAAAAATGTATAAAACGTTTATGTCAGGAATAAAAATGTACGTAGGCCAACTTCTGCGTATGTTTAGCTTCTACACATGTATGTCCATTACTTTATAAAGCTATCTGATATATTTTAAATCTATTGTAATATATTGGATGGATCCTGTCTGTAATAGGATGTGCACATTCCTCATCATTTGTTTTGAAATCCCTTGGCGCTTGCTCGAGTCCCTCCTAATTAAGACTCGTGTCTCCAAACGCACATGAAAACAACGCACAAAGAGGAGAGGCAGAGCACCGTGCGTCGGTGGGAGAAAGAGAGCAGTTTGAGCGCACGAAGTTGAGTGATTCCGCGGTAAAATCAGAGGATTAGTGTCTGATTGAGATGTCTGTCGGTTGGATATTACAAAATTCATTATCGCAGCTCTATACTAACCCGATATGAAGTAACACAGATGGGCCTTTATTAGCCCAGGCTTCAGCTGTTTGCTTATGATAATTTCAGTCGGAAATTTGCATGCAATCCTGCTGTTAACCGTTTTCCCTCTCAATTTTTCTCTCTCCGAATGCAACGCTTTACTTTAGCCCTCCCCTTCACCTGCCTCAGTCGCATCTGTGCCTTTAGTAGGCTTGAGACTCTGGAAATTAAATTTGTGTACGTTTCTTTGTATACGTGTGCCGAGAAGGCCTAATATGCCAATATCCTAATGCGAGGGCGAAAGTCATTCATCTAAATGCTATTTTGAGATTATAGTACAAAACAAATGTTTCTAAATAAGTTTCTAAATTATTTATTATTCCAAGTAGCCTCTAAAATGTCCAAGTAAAGTTGGAAGTAGTTCTTCTGAGTGTGTTCAGGGCACAGGCCATTTTGATTTCGGCTACTTCTCTCGGCTATTTTTTATATTTGTAGTAAAAATAAAAGAAAAGCAAACAAACAAAAAAAGCAAACAACGAAAACAACTGAATTGTTGTTAAATATGTATTCTGCCAAGGCAACTTTCAAACTGGAAAAGGTAAGGCATACCCACAAGTGATAGTGAAAGATTAGGCTATATGCAGTGTAAGTGGCGTGGCTAATGAAGCGCATCACCAGAGGAAAATGGGAAACTTGTGGATTTTTGTTGTGTAGGCCTATTTTTTATTATTATTATTATTATTATTTTAGTCTATTTAAAACTTAGTTCACACAATAACAAAAAACAGAACAAACTACTATTACTGATGATGATGATAATAATGATAATAATAATAATAATAATAATAATAATAATAATAATAATAGGCCTATGTGTTTGAATGATTAATTGGGGGAAAACTGTATTATTCTTTTTCATTTGTGATATTGTTTTCAGTTGATATTAGGGATAGGAAGATGATAATCGTATTGCGCCTAAAATGTATTGTTTTTAGTGTTGCTTGTGTATTTTTTGTAGCTAAATTTAATTTACATAATTGGGAAAAAAATAAAATACTGTATTAGTTTACAAATTTCACCAAATTTGTATTTGCATACATTTAACTTTTGCTATCGAAAATTATAAATAATAATTTAATATTCATATTTTATTGTAAATTCTTAATTTAGTTATCCAATGTTAAAACCAAAAGGAATAATTTCAGGAGCGTTGCTACTAGCCTTTAAAAAGCAATTAAACCCGTATGGTTGTTTGCTGGTTTTGAAAGCAAATTTCGTTAGCATGATTTATTTCTGCTTATGAAAACCAATGATACATGTGTTAATGTAAATGACACGCTCTAACTATAAAGTTGTCCCTGTCCCGTTTGTCTCGCAGTGTTAACGATATATTATTATCAACTGCAAAGTCAAGGTGAGACCTGCCAGAGCATCACTTATCATGCCTCTCCATCTATCTACACTAAAGCTGAAGTTCACCCATGGCTCGCAACCCTGAGGTGGAACGAATTCCTTCACTTGCATTGTCTCACATTCAAGATAGGGTGTCATGTGCACTTACCAGTAGGCTAGTTGTTGAAAAGCGGCGCTTTGCAGCCGTGCCAGTCTTGATTTTCTTTTCGTTATTTAAGAAAGAGATAAATTCCACACTTCCGAACAAGTTTATCTTTGCCCTTGATGATGTCCGGGTATAAACTGGTGCTACCAGGTCCAAAAGGAACGCAGCCTCTTCTTCCTCAGTGAGAACGATTAGGGATATTTCTGGGTTCTTTCAAAGAACACGAAAACATAGGCATAGGCTATGTTACCTTAAACCCAGAGTGTCTTAAGCTACAAACTAATAAGCTGCTTTAGAAACTCATATTCTGCATAGCCTCCACGACCGCAACTTTTTTCCGCACAAAGACGCAGAGAGTGGTGCATTTCCCCCCTCTCACGAGCTTTGACTGTCAGCGCGTGGGCGTGAGTGAGAGTTTGTGTGTATAAGCGCGTGCGTGTGCATGCGTGCCACAGTGGGTGTGTTTGTATGCACAACCAACACGTAGAGTGTGTGTGTGTGTAAAGGGTGAACTTTGTGATGCGAAACGGTAGGCTAAATTAGATAACAAATCAGCCATTAAAACACGATAGGCTACGTTAATTCAGCGAACAAAATCCACCCGACAAACGCCAAAAACTCTGGCTAAATATGAATCAAAGTAAGATCTTTTTTTTTTCTTCTTTTTTTTAAATAACTGACAATACATAGCTCGATAAATGTCACGGAGCATCATAAATAAAAAAAGCCAACAGACTGACATTAAGACTATTTTTTTCCCTTTGTAGCTATACTAGCCTAGGCTTTTATTTTATTTCATTAATGTATTTATTTTTTGTTTAATTTAATTATTAGTATTATTATTAATATTTGACCTAACCTTATGGTAAGCCCTATATATTATTGAACATTGTTGTCATCAAATGCTGCAGGCTGTTATTTGCAGAATATACCATTTTATTTTAATTATTGTATTTGTCCTAACATAGGCTATACTAGCACAGGTAGTCTTGACAGTTTTAGTTCAGAAGTTAGAAGGCCTGTTTGTAGATTTGACTCGATTCATACAAATGGAGTAGGTTTGATTTATTAATTTTGTTATTTTTATTACATTGCTGTAATTTAAAATACTAACTTATGTTAAAAAGTGTGTGCTTAAACAGCATCGGCCAGGTTTAAAAATGAAGTGAACAGCTGGCTTGGATGCAAATGATCTTTAAAGATCCGCGTGCACCGGACTGATTTCCATCCGCATCTCACGCGAGCAAAGCAGACCGGACGAAGGTTTCACGCGCCTAATCCGTTTTTTACATTGTGGGTCATACACCCATTAAGCGAGTAATTAATGCGCCCAGCCATGGGGGAATTCCCAAGCCTGTGTTGGAATACCCCGCTCTCTCTGTCACAGCGTTAATAGGCCTGGGAGCCTAAAAAATGACATTCATGTTTATATATAATTCCGCACGCCGCATGACGGTTATTATCTACTGCAATGATTCCATAGGTGATACAAAGAACATCAAACAAAAACGTGAGCATCGTTTTGTTTGTTGCAAATAAAATAAAGTAGGCTACAGTCGCTATAACAGCCCGACGTGTATATAAATTGTTGCTTAAAATAATAAAATATGTAATAATGTAACTAATTAGTTAAAGCTGTTTTTGCAATCGTTTAATATACTGCTTAATAAGGAAAACTATTTAGCAATCAGTCCTAATTTCCGTAAATCTGCCTTTTTTGAGCTTTTCAATTATAAATGAAATGGTTCCACAAAAAGACCATTTTATATTATCTTTAGAAAATCACCTGTTGTGACTGGTCTACGGAAATCTGTTTAAACATAATATTAATAAGAGAAACGTTTAAAACTAAATAATTAGCCCACATTAAAAAACTTTTAATCGTGTAGACGTGTACCTTACACAGCCAAGAAAATACTTATCTAAACCTAATTTAACCGCTCAAGAACCCTAACGTTTTTTTTTGATCGAGTGTATGTCGATCACATCCGTCTCATCCGAGCGGTTCTGTGGGAGCGATGCGTCCTCACATCGTCCTTACCTTCATCTGGCAGCAGCTGGAGCCTTTGCTTTCTCACGCTGAAAAAAGCCTGCAAAGGAATGCCCAAAGTTCAGAAAAAGGGGTCGCTCGAAGATCTTCATGCCTCGGGGGCAGACCGGCGGCTTCTTTTCATTTCTGCCTCGTTATCGATTCGCTGTTGTCATCTTCGGGCGTCGTAGAAGGACACTTGAAAGAATATCGTACAGGGCTCAGATGTGTGGGCTGAAATGACCCGAGAAAAACTCTTCACTAGGGCATAAACCTCCCCATGATAAGACACTGATGTGTTGTGCATATGATCATTTTTAATTGATAAATATAACGAGATGCATAGAAATATGTCTGATAAACTATTGGGTGATGTTAGCATGCCTTAATTGTCGAATAGCCCATTAGTTAAAATGACAATTTCAATATTAACTCCTGAAGCTGGGTCAGTAAAGGTGATGCAAAATTATGTTCAGCTTTTGCATCTTGTCTTTTCAGATGCCACTGTGTTTTGTTTATCTCAGTAACAATATCTAATAACTGATTGGATATTTTGTATGCCCTCATAAAACAGGTATTTTACCAAAATTAAATAGTTTTTCAACATATTTCTTGGTGCAGTATAATGATTTGACTCTCCTGGCAAAAGACGGAAGGTGTGAAAGATCTATTTCTATCACAGTTTAGACTCCCCGACATGCTGGGTAATTGCCTCAACATAACAAATTATTTTTGCTTTTGTTCAGTTTGGATTCATTAAGGGTGAACTGAGTTTCACACAAGGAATCAATTAAATATGACTTAGTATGTCAGGCTGTGGGCACAAGAAATAACTGTATGTTTCATTATTATGCCATTCAATACACAAGGAGCTCTGTTTGCTCAACCAGAAAAGTGCTGTAGTTTGACAGATTATTGATGTAACCCAGATTATAATCACAGTGCTGTTTCATAGATTATATTCAAACAATTACTATAAACAGGGGTTGTCACACACTACTGTCTTCGCAGTGTTTTTTTTATATTTCCAGTGTTGCTTGTCAGAGTAGTGCACACAAAAACCACAAACCATTAAACAAATCAGTTTATGTACTGCTAATATGTTAGACGAGCAGTATTACCATGACAAGCGACTTTATTGTGGGTGTAAATTCTTTATGATGGCTACGTTTTATTAGTAAGGAAGGTAGACCTGTTGGGGAGTGATGAATTTAATGAGGGAAATAAAAAAAATGGGAAAGAGCGACAACATCCTAAGACATTGTGAATTTCCATTTGCCAGGCTGATTTGTAAGATTAGCTAATATGCTCAAGAGCCCTTCATTAGCCTGATGTGTGTTTTACAGACGGATCTTGAAATGGCTAAAAAGGATTTCAAAACCAGCGTCTAGAGCGTGAGAATATTCTGGAACGCACTGTGGTGAACATTTACTGTCATGACCAGGCCTATGAAGGACAAATATGGCAGGCAGTAGCAGTCAGTACCTACACACACACCACACTGAACCCAACAGCGCTGTAGTATATATTTAAAAAACACTCAACTGTTTGTCTTGGGTTGATATGATATTAACATCTCATTTACCATGGTAGCAAAAACTTTCACTGATGTAATGTGGTTTTGAATGTTAAATGATTTAATATCTAATAGTTTATTGCAATGGATAAGGCAGTGTTACTTCAGGTTAAACTAGTCTTCCTATTTTTATATTTATATTTATAGTTACACGATCAGGCATAACATTATATGAAGTGAATAACACTGATTATCTCTTCATTACTGTACCTGTTAGTGGGTGGGATATATTAGGCAGAAAGTGAACATTTTGTCCTCAGATTTGATGTGTTAGAAGCAGGAATAATGGGCAAGTGTAAGATTTTGAGCGAGTTCGACGAGGGCCATATTATGAAGGCTAGAAGACTGGGTCAGAGCATCTCCACAACTGCAGCTCTTGTGAGGTGTTCCCGGTCTGCAGTGGTCAGTATCTATCAAATGCGCTCCATAGAAGGAACCGGCGACAGGGTCATTGGCGGCCAAGGCTCTTTGATGCACATGTGGTCCGATCAAACAGACAAGCTACTGTAGCTCAAATTGCTCAAGAAGTTAATGCTGGTTCTGATAGAAGGTGGAGTCCATGTCTCGACAGGTCCGGGCTTTGTTGGCAATAAAGGGGGACCAACAAAATATTAGGAAGGTGGTCATAATGTTATGAGTTGCTCGAGTACCTTTTTTTAGTAGAAAATAAATATGTGAGTGCACAGTGTTAATTACAGATGCAGGGGAACCAATAAACAGCTGGAGTCAGCGAGTGAGAGCGGTTAGTTGTGGTGATGCCCCTGGGTTGCTGGAGGGAAAATTGTCCAAGAATGAAATTGAGGTAATGAGACAAACATGATGGACTCCAGCACACGGTCATCAGCAAAAGAGATCAGATGGTTACTGAACCATTGACAACAACTGCTCAGGTGCAGCACAAACCTCCACCAGAGCCAGCTTAGTGTTTAATTAGTCCACTGTGGCTGAGAGAGACAGATAGACAGAGGGAGACATAAAGTGAAGAGGAAAGGTCATATTACCAATATTGACAGTGCAAGCATCTTTTGTGCTTTTACCTTGATGCTGAGAATATTTTATGTTGCGTTCATCCTGACACACAAATCAGCTCAGATTTACTATTTGGTTGTGCGTTAATCCTCGGGTGAGACATTGTGTGAGTGTTTGTGTATGAAGGGTAGAGAGACAGTCTCTTTGTGGGGGGTTGCTTAATCCACTCCCTGTGTGAAACTGTTGACATTTGTGCCTTTTTTTCTTCATTATGTGCCTGTGCCTGTTTTCTGCTGGATTAGCCCTAAATCTCCTATGCAACACATTCAGCATGCCACAACTTTAACTTCATCAATAATGGATGAAGAGATTGTAATCTGAAATCATCAAAGAAAGTGTGAGAGGAGGACAGTTGCTCTCCAACGGTGGAGTTTTTATTTCAAGTCTACCTCTAAATTGGCGATACCGACTACAATCATTTCTTCGGGCTGGGTAGTTTTTGCCGATCGATACGTGCAATATATGGCAGTGGAAGTGGCTGTGGACAGTGCAGTGGGTGGCAGGAGGGAGAGTGGGGTGTGTGTTCATATGTGTGTTCATGTTTGTCAGAGTGTGTATCTTGCCTGTGTGTGCTGTACTGTTTCACATTGATTGTGTTTACTCAAGCTTCTCATTGCTGCCTATTACCGGAGACAGGGAGACACGCCCTGCCCTGATGCGAGGATAAAGGAGATTAACACACACACACACACACACACACACACACACACACACACACACACACACACACACACACACACACACACACACACACACACACACACACACACACACACACACACACACACACACACACACACACACACACACACACACACACACACACACACACACGTCAAACTTTATTCTAAAATAATGACCTATCTGTGATTTATGTCGTTTCCCTAAGAATCTTTTTTGTTTACAACTGAAATGAACAGTTCCATTTTTAATAAATTCCCCAAAAGCTTAATAAAGAGGCTGGTGTGGCTGTCATATATATCGTTTCTGGTCTGTTTGAATGCATGAGTTGAATAGTTTATTTTAGTTTTACTTTTTGACATGAGACAATGTTTTAATATGTTGTGTTGATGCGTATGTTTCATCATGTGATAATGAGAGCATCAACATCCAACATGCAGCAAATTCTATTTGTAATATTAATATTACTAAATATTACCTCTGTTTCATATATTAATCACTAAAAGGAAGTACAAATGAAAAATAAATAAAATAAAACTATACAATTTCTTCACCTCTGAGGAGTCTCTTTCTTTCTCTAGTTTCCACAGACGTTTGGATAAACTCCTCAAGATGTATTTCAGGTAGTGAGGGTCATAAGTTGAAATAAATTGGGGAATTTAAGACCGCAATAATATTGCACCTGGAGTGCAGCAAGTAAAATATAGTAATACATTAAAATATCTTACTGTTAAAATACTGAATGGCATATGCACTTTCCTCTCCTTTAATAAAACAAATACCTTTATACACCACTACTTTTCAAATGTTTGGGGTCAGTATTAACTTTTTATTTTTAAATGAAATAAATGGTTCCATTAAGCAAGGGTGCATTCATTTGATCAGAAGCGACAGTAAAGACATTTATGCATTTACAAAAGAGTTCTATTTCAAATAAAAACTGTTTTAGGGGACATTTATTCATCAAAGAATCCTTGGAGAAATGTATCACGTTTTCCACAAAAATATATTTTAAACATTGATATTTTAAAAATATAAAAAAAAATGTATGAAAGTATAAAAGCCTGAAGGTGCTCCCATTTAGTCATACGCAATAAGCCGCATAACAGCACGCAGAAATATGCACAGTAGGAATCCCATCTCCTTTTTATAATATAAATATCACTAATTTGACCAACCCTGTGGTATTTTCTTTGGACAAGGACCCATATGGATAAAGTGTCTGAGAGTAAGACACTGTAACTCTAAGATGCTTAGTACAAATAAGCATCGGTTGCTAAGATTAGATGAGGTTGTGATGATTCCACAAGGCTCCTGTACCTCAGCCATCAAAGCCACTTTAGTGTGGATCAAAGCCTTTGTGCTGGTGCGTGTGTTGTGTGTGCGAGAGAGAGCTAAAGTCCCGTTCATTTCAGCAGAGGCCAGGGTTAAGCATCATTCAGACTTTAATCTAGCATGGCCTGCTCCTCTGAGCCTGTTCATTGTTGGTATGATGTTTCACTCACAAGCATCACTGCAATGCGTTTGAAGTATCTGACCCACTTATATGCTTGTAGCTGAATTGTTTTTGACTTTGCTTAATGGCGGAATAACATTGGATATGCATATTTGAATCAGAACTATTTTCAAGGTGCATATGCCGCTACACTAGTTTCAACAGTTCTGCAAAATCACTGCAAGTGATTTTCATAGTACTTACATAACTAAATCGTGACCAGCTTGAAATCTCTTAAAGCCACTATAAATGTCTCAACCTAAGAAGTTTTTCTTGGCGCACAAGCAGGGTGCTGCTCACTAAAGACACAGGCTTGTTGGCAGAATGTATTTACATTTAGTAGCATTCTCCTGTCTAAGTTTAAACAAACGCTCAATTCATCTTTATGTCAGTGTATTGCACCGCCACGAAGGGAAACACTGAATACTCCTCTACTTTTCTGTCTGAATATATATCTGTTGCGATGGCTACAAGCAAAATAGCCAATGTTATTGTATTATATGTGGGTTGACAATAAATACTTTACAGGATATTACTCATTTTCATCACAGAATGGTGTCTGGTGATGGCGAAAATGGTGAAAACCTTTGCCTTTGATTTCATACAAATTGTGAATATAAAATGTGGTGGTCAAGGATATAGATAAGTTGCATGGACTGATTTCATTGTATATATAAGTATCATTATTATTATTTCCCCTCCTCCAAATTATTATAACAAATCTTCAAGTTTAAATATTTGTCCATACACATATAATGACCCAGCATTTTAATAAAATCAGCAAATTAACAATAAAGATTGCTTTTAAAATAGACTTTTTCCAATTTGACTCTGCATTACATATAGGTTCCCTCCATTAATCTTCCTCACAGTAGAGTGCAACCTTCAAAGATCTAAAAAAGTAGAAGTCACAGCAGTGTCATTTAATGCACGGCAAATGCATTTATAGTTTATAACCGTAATGCTTGGAGGGCGACAGGCATCATAAATTCCATTCTGACTGTCTGTGATTTGTTGAGTGCTACATAGTTCTGAATAAATGCCTAATGGGCCGAGCTTAAGAGTTATCATAATTTACTTTGATGGCAGGTGCTGACCTCGTAAATTTTGCTTAAAATAAAATGTTTCCAAGAGGTCTTGATGGCACCGTGCTCTCCCGCATGGCAAGTAACCCCTGGTATTTACCAAATGTAGCCAAACATCAGGGTGCTTTCCGAAGTTGGAATACAAAGTCTCGAATTCATTCCGAAGAGTACTTTTTCTGTTGTTTTGAACTCTGTGGTCTTTCTTAAAGCTGCTTTATCTATAAACAGCAACAACATGTGTTATATTTAAATGCCCACTAGTACTAAACCGGCTGCAGTACCGGCTTCCTGCAGGAACATCACCATTATCATTTTAACAGCGAGTGACCTCATTTGATTTTATATGTGTACATTATTTTATAATTATATAATATAATATTAAAGGTGCAGTGTGTAATTTTGAGCGGCATCTAGTGGTGAGGATGTTAATTGCAATCACCCCTCTCTTTTGAAGCACATAGAGAAGCTACAGTGGCTGACACAGGACAAAAATGTTGTCGTGGGAGAGAGCAGCGCTGACTAGCGCTCTGTAGAAAAGTTTGTCCTTTTAGGGCTACTGTAGAAACATGATGGCGAAAAATGGCGGCTTCACTGTAAGGTAAAAAAAAAAAAACATAACTACATTATGTAAGGTCTTTATACACCACTAAACACAGTTATTTATATTATGTTGAATTTCTGTCAATAGATCCCTAAAAATGCTATACACTGCACCGTTTAAAACATTTTATTACACACAAACAACATCATTATAACAGTATCTCAATCCCATAACATTGTGTAAATAAAGGGCACTTTTGCTCTGTTCAAAGCCACATCTGCCTTTTCTATGTGCACCAGAGAACTTTGCCAAGTATAACTTCTCTCTTATTGGTGTATAGCAATACAACGCTCAAGGCTACTTTGAGTGTTCAGTCTGCTCCCTGTGTGTGGCAATGCCTCAGTGTGAGTTGTCACGCCACTTCTTGTCTAACAGGAAGAGTTCTGCTTCTGTCCAAGCGCCCTTTAAATATTACAGATGTAATTCAAGGTGTGTGGAACCACACATACCAAACGTATCTTTTTGTCTTTGGCGGTAAAGTTACAAGGACAAAAGTCCGCCTGATTGCGTGCCCATAACATCACACACATGCTTACATACTAGTGATTTGCCAAAGGGCATTTAGACTTATCACCTTCTCTCGAAAGGCTCTCAAAAGCTTCACACATGTAGTTTCTGTAGCCAAAACTCAGCTTCATTAAATTAGGCTTGAATTCTCTCTTTTAGGCCCATCTGTGTAGAAAATGACTTCATTTTGCATGTCTGGAAGAGGGTGAGAGGTTTTGGCTCTGACCACAGTCACCCCCAGTGGGACTTACTCATGTGTTCATTCTCTTGTGTGATGAATAGGTACCCTGACAAAAAAGACATTTCATTATTGCCATTATTTGTTCTTATTGCCTTGCATTCCTGTGGCGTGACTCTGTACTGCAGACAAGCCTTTGAAATCACCTTGTGTATCTTGATAGAGTTATCTGGACTCTGACAATGAGGGGTATTTGAGAGGAGGATGCTCTGTGATATTTCTGGCCTCATCTTGCTGTACTTGTATTGCAGATGAATAGCTCTCGGATGATTTTAAGAGGGGGAACAAAGTCTAATTTTCACCCTAACCCAACCGTAGGTTTGTAACCTTAATGTCTGTCAAATTATTTTTTCAGTGTACATGAGACTGATTTGTTATGTACAATGTACATTCTCAAAGACATATAACATGTCATTTGATCACCCCCTCCCCCTGTTTATGAAGTCAAATATTTTAATGTAAAGGGTCCACTTTAAACAAGGAAAAATATTTATATTTTTTAATATATAGTTTTAAACACATGCAACGTTCTTAATAATATATCTTTTTGCGTTTAGGTTTCATGTGGTTTTGAAAAACATGTATACAATTTTCAAGAAAAGATCAAATTAACAACACTAAAAATGTAATGTGGTTTAACTATCAAGTAAAAAGTAATAACTTATTGATAACTTATGATTTATATATATATATATATATATATATATATATATATATATATATATATATATATATATATATATATAGTCACGTCACATACAATGGAAAAGGGTGCGAGGACTCAAGTGCAGAAAATGATCATTTATTATAAAATAAAACAAACTCAAAACAACAACCCACGAGGGGGAAAAACACATAATAGAATAATATAAATACAAACTTAAACAAACCAACAGAATCACGGGGAGGACGGAAGACGCAGACATTACACACAAGGATCCAACACAGACTGACAAACACAAGGAGCTTATAAGGGGAAGAAATCAAGAGGGAACAGGTGGGAGAAATCAACACTAATCAGATAACAAGGGGGAGGGATCAAACAATGACAGGAGCACATGCAAGACATGACAAAACCCACATGTGCACACAAGACAGGACAGGCATGTGACATTACCCCCTCCTTAAAGAGCGGCTACCAGACGCTCCACTAGGGACGGGCGGGACTGACCAGGGAGGGACAGACCAGGGCGGGGCACGGGAGGGACAGACCAGGGCGGGGCACGGGAGGGACAGACCAGGGGGGCACGGGAGGGACAGACCAGGGGGGCACGGGAGGGACAGACCAGGGGGGCACGGGAGGGACAGACCAGGGGGGCACGGGAGGGACAGACCAGGGGGGCACGGGAGGGACAGACCAGGGGGGCACGGGAGGGACAGACCAGGGGGGCACGGGAGGGACAGACCAGGGCGGGACGGGAGGGACAGGGGAAACAAACAAGGGAGGGGACAACAAGGGAAACATGAGGAAAACAAAAACTTCAGGAGAGCATGGTGGCCCACAAAGTTAAGACACCCAGGGAGGCACGGTCAGAGCAGGGTGCCAGTTTTGCGCGGGCAGGGCAGGGTGCCGGGGCGGCGCAGTCAGAGCAGGACGCCTCAGCGGCGTAGGGAGAGCAGGACGCCTCAGCGGCGCACGGAGAGCAGGACGCCCCAGCGGCGCACGGAGAGCAGGACGCCCCAGCGGCGCGGAGAGAGCAGGACGCCCCAGCGGCGCGGAGAGAGCAGGACGCCCCAGCGGCGCGGAGAGAGCAGGACGCCCCAGCGGCGCGGAGAGAGCAGGACGCCCCAGCGGCGCGGAGAGAGCAGGACGCCCCAGCGGCGCGGAGAGAGCAGGACGCCCCAGGGGCGCGGGCCGAGCAGGACGCCCCAGGGGCGCGGGCCGAGCAGGACGCCTGGGAGGCGCGGTGAGAGCTGGACGCCTGGGAGGCGCGGTGAGAGCTGGACGCCTGGGAGGCATCTCCGGCCCAGCGGCGTCCACCGGAATGCGATCCACCAGCACAGGGATCATCGGAACAGGGACCACCGGAACACTATCCACTGGAACAGAGACCACCGGCATCGGGACCAGGGATGGAAATTAACTTTTTTGTCCACCGGCCACTGTGGCTGGTGGATTTCAAAATCTACCAGCCACTCAATGTTTTTACCAGCCACTTTCTTGTTTTTAACCGACAATGTGTAACTGCACGTGAAAAATTAATACTACAAGCTCTACAATACTTAAGCTGTTTATTTAATCTCAAATCTCAATGAAATACTGACATTTTTTCACTCTTATACACACACAAACCATGAACTGATATACATTTCATTAAATGAGTAGGGCTCTGTGTTCTCTTTTTTTTTTTTTTTACCTGGATGTGGCATTTGGATGATTCGTGGTCTTTTATGGCTTCCAGTTTTAGGTTTTTAGTACCAACAATGAAACTACTAGTTTTGGCATCTCCTGAAGCGTGTTGACGACACACTGAGCAGAACATTGTCAGTAGGGATGCACCAAAATAAAAATTATTGGCTGAAACCGAAGCACTAAAAGAAATTATGCCAATTATCCATTGCATTTATGGCTAATGCTATGACTGTGTAACTTTACTAAAAATCAAGGCATTGCAAAATGTATTAATATTAAAGTTTCAAATAATAAATCATTTACAAATTATGCAAATATTTATTTAGCACATTGCAACAATGCACAGTATAAAATAAAATTCAAACTAAAATGTTTAACTCGACCTCACTCATGTGTACATTAAATAATAATGTACAGGTCTACTGGCCTGCAGAAAGGTACAGAAATTGAATAAAGTAATCAAATGTAAAATAACTGCATATTTAACTGTTTAAATGAAAGATTAATCCTTATTTAACTTACAAAAGCTATTCAATCAAGAGCAGTGAGTGATGTCCTTTTGTTTGACATTAAACAGACAGCAGTAAAGGCTACTGCCCCTTTAAGACCTAATAGAGGGATATGCGTCATCTTTCACGACTGTATAAAGTGCATTTAAGGCATATTCAGACTATGTCTGCTAGAATACTCATCAAGATGAACATGTTGGCATACTTTTTGTGTGAGTTTGTCTGTTTAAGCACAAGACTTGAAAGAGAACTCAATATTTGCGCGCTGTGAGACGAGTGCGCGCTTCCGGATGATCTTCTCTCAGCGCGAGCACGAGTTCTTATTCGCGTCTTCTGGCACTACATCCGGGTAATGACGGCGAAAACGACTGGTCATATTCGGACATACGGCCGCACTCGCATGCACTGAACACAGTTTATAAAGAGGGGAAGCGGTATGCTATTTTTATTTACCCGCTACGGTGGCCGGTAGGTGAAGCGAGTTTACCCGCCACAACTCAAAATCACCCGCATTTGGCTGGTGGCGGGTGCTAATTTCCATCCCTGATCGGGACCACCGGAACACGATCCACCGGTACAGGGACCTCCGGAACACGACCCACTGGAATAGAGACCACCGGAACACGATCTACCGGTACAGGGACCTCCAGAACACGATCCACCGGAATAGGGACCACCGGAACACAGTCCACCGGCATAGGGACCACCGGAATACGATCCACCAGTACAGGGACCTCTGGAACATGATCCACTGGAATAGGGACCACCGGAACACAATCCACCGGCACAGGGACCACCGGAACACAATCCACCGGCACAGGAACCACCGGAATACGATCCGCCAGCATTGGGACCACCGGAACACGATCTGCCGGCAGTGGGACCACCGGAACACGATCCGCCGGCAGTGGGACCACCGGCACAGGAACCACTGGAACTGGGACCACCGGAACAGGCACGGAGGGAGACTTCCTTCTCCTCCTCCGTTTCAGGACCACTGGAACACGATCCGCCGGTACTGGGAAAACCGGGGTATGATCCACCGGAATCGGGACCACCGGAACACGATCCGCCGGTACTGGGACCACCAGCATACGATCCGCCGGCACTGGGACCACCAGCACAGGGACCACTGGAACTGGGACCACAAGAACAGGCACGGAGGGAGCCTTCCTTCTCCTCCTCCTCTTAGAGACCACCGGAGCTTGGGCCACTGGAACTGGGGCCACTGGAACAGGAACCACCGGAGCTATCCAGCCCCTGGTCCTAGAGGGACTGGAGTCCAGCTGTTCCACAAACTCCCAAAAGTCCGGGGTTCCCATTCTCTCAACCTCCATGGGGCTGAGAGGCATGTCCAGGCAGAGGTTAAACACCTCTGCCTTCTCTGTCTCATTGAGGTACAGGTGATGCACCTCAATAAGGAATTGGCAGGCAAACTCTCTTACACCCGCCCCCTGTTGGCGGATGTATTTAGAGTTCACCTGCCGCATCACCTGTACGTGCCTGGTTAGCTCCATAGTTCAAAGAGCAAACAAACAAAAATAAACAATCCTCTTGCTGAGTCCTCTATGGTTGGATCCTTCTGTCACGTCACATACAATGGAAAAGGGTGCGAGGACTCAAGTGCAGAAAATGATCATTTATTATAAAATAAAACATAAACTCAAAACAACAACCCACGAGGGGGAAAAACACATAATAGAATAATATAAATACAAACTTAAACAAACCAACAGAATCACGGGGAGGACGGAAGACGCAGACATTACACACAAGGATCCAACACAGACTGACAAACACAAGGAGCTTATAACAGGTGGGAACAGGTGGGAGAAATCAACACTAATCAGATAACAAGGGGGAGGGATCGAACAATGACAGGAGCACATGCAAGACATGACAAAACCCACATGTGCACACAAGACAGGACAGGCATGTGACATATATATATATATATATATATATATATATATATATATATATATATATATATATATATATATATATATATATATATATATATATAAATATATAATAAGGTATTTCTTTGTTTAAAAATAATCAATTATTAATTTAGAAATATAATTACCTTTCTTTTATCACATGACATTTTACAACCTTATTTTTTGAATATATAGATAAAAAAAAAAAAAAAAACGTTTCATGCCATTTAGACACTCATAGCACCCACAGAAATGGCAAACACCCCCCAAAAACATGAGATATCCTATATTAAATTCATCGAATCTAAAAACGCAATTGAGATTTTGACAATTTCACACCGGGTCCTGGCGGGTCATAAATACACACAATTTTAAAGTTATACAGTCTCTGACAAAAGTCTTGTCGCTTGTGTACAAATTGACCTAAAGTGCCGCTGAAATATATTTCTAATCAAGATTTTTTTACAAGAAATGGCTCATTTTAATCCCACCAGCTTTTGTGATAATGTTTCAGTGAAAAACTAAACTTTCAAAAAGTATTCTAATATTCACAGCTTGGTAAAGCCCATTGAGTCAATTTTTGCAAAGACATAAGTGTTGTCACCTTGTCATATGAGCTTCACCTGTGACTAATAATGGATCAATTAGGTCTCAAGTGTGTATAAAAAGAACCCCAGTACACTAGACCTTCACATCAACTGCAACTAGACCTCTGCAAACATGCCTAAGATTCACCCAGAGACTAAAGTTTTGATTATCATGAGGCTGAAGACCAGATCCACTGCTGACGTGGCAGACACCTTCAATGTGTCTCAGCGTCAAGTACAGAGGATAAAAAAAAGATTTGAAGAGACTGGAGACGTTTTTGACAAGCCCAGGTCAGGCAGACCCCGCAAGACAGCTGCTCAAGAGGACCGTTTGTTGGCTCGAAAATCCAAGGCCAGCCCATTTTCCACTGCAGCAGAGCTCCACGAGACCTGGTCACCTGAAGTCCCTGTGTCAACCAGAACAGTTTGTCGGATTCTGTCTCGAAATGGCCTCCATGGTCGAATCAGTGCCCAGAAGCCAGCACTAAACAAAAGACAATTGAAAAACCGTGTGGCATTTGCCAAGGCCCACAGCCTGCTAAAAGGATGGACGCAGGAAAAGTGGCAGAAGGTGGATTTTTCAGATGAATCTTCTGTTGAATTACACCACAGTCGCCGCAAATATTGCAGGAGACCTACTGGTGCCCGAATGGATCCGAGATTCACCCAGAAAACAGTGAAGTTTGGTGGCGGAAAAATCATGGTCTGGTGTTACATCCAGTATGGGGGTGTGCGAGAGATCTGCAGGGTTGAAGGCAACATCAATAGTCT
This sequence comes from Pseudorasbora parva, assembly GCF_024679245.1. Lineage (NCBI taxonomy): Eukaryota > Metazoa > Chordata > Actinopteri > Cypriniformes > Gobionidae > Pseudorasbora > Pseudorasbora parva. Next base: position 23,768,000 of record NC_090182.1, read on the forward strand.
AAAATACCAAGAAATCTTAGCTACCTCTTATATTCCCAACCATAAAAGAGGCCAAATTCTGCAGCAGGACGGTGCTCCATCGCATACTTCCATCTCCACATCAAAGTTCCTCAGGCGAAGAAGATCAAGATGCTCCAGGATTGGCCAGCCCAGTCACCAGACATGAACATCATTGAGCATATGTGGGGTAGGATGAAAGAGGACGCATGGAAGACGAAACCAAAGAATATTGATGAACTCTGGGAGGCATGCAAGACTGCTTTCTTAGCTATTCCTGATGACTTCATCAATAAATTGTATGAATCCTTGCCAAACCGCATGGATGCAGTCCTTCAAGCTCATGGAAGTCATACAAGATATTAAATTTGGATCTCACAGCACCACAACTTAATTTGCTGACATATTTTTGTATTTGCAGTAAATTTGTTCAATTTCTGTATAGGCGACAAAACTTTTGTCTTGCCAAAATTTGACCTTTCTGTCTTGATTAAATGATAAATATTTTTTCTGTGAAAATTATTTATTTCAGTGCATTAAACATCATTTGGGAGGGTTTTAGCTTTTCATATGAGCTATTTCTAACACCAATGAATTAATTAAAAGTCAGGTTAATATCAGGTATTTCTAGAAAATAGATAAGTGACAAGACTTTTGTCAGGGACTGTATTTAACATTATATGTCCACAAGGAGGAAATTCTTTTCCACAGTTGTGCTTAAAAAAGACACATAGCAAATTCAGACTTATAATTAGAGATTATAAAATTATACAATAAAAACACCCCAAATCACAAACAATGACAAAGGAATAGAACACCAGTAGCTGATCCTCTATGTGCATTGAAATAATTGTTTGTTGTATGGCTGTAGGGAGGAAGCTCTTACTACTGGCCTTCTTAACTGGCCAGCAGGTATATCAGCGAGAGAGCGAATCGAGACGACACTCATGGGAAGAATTTTTGTTTTTGTTTGGTTGGTACAATATCGGAAGGTAAACTAACTCCAGGGTAAGGAGATGTGCTTCCCCTTTCAAAACACACACATTTTCTTGTACGAGTTTCAGTTTATGAATCGCTGCACAACCTATACATCCCACATTTATAAATCTCCAGATAAATCACAAACCACTGTTAAATATAACAGAAAAGCAAGCATATGGTATGGCATGACAGAAAGTATGCAAAGAGCGCTTCGTTTATAATCACAAAAAGCTGTCACTCATCTTAGTTTGTGATCTCACAAAGTTCTGTTATAATAAAGGAAACTGACTGCACAATTAGTTTTTTATTTACACTGTCTACACTGTTTGAATAATGAGAGGATTTGTGAGTTTTTGTTCAGTGCTAATTTAAACATCTTTGATTGGCCATTGCGTTCAAGAAATCAACAGATATGTTTGTGATCGGCTACAATGCTGCAAAACACATTGTAAATAGAAACCTTTTATGCTCTTTAGAGTGCAAAAATGGTCCGCACTGGATCGTTTGCCGAATCTGTTTCACCAATATGCTATTTTTTATGGAGTGAGGTAGAATCGGTGCCTCAATCGGGGTAGAATCTGTTGGTGTATCACGGATTACTTCACTCAGAGAAGCTGTCAATATCAGCTGTCAATCATGATGTCACGCCTCTCCAATTTTATAGTATCATATAACTAACTAAAACCAAACTTATTTAAAAAACAAACACTTGAACTTCTTCAGGATGTTAAAAACAACCTAAAATGAGAGAAACAAAAGTGTAATTTGATTGTTGAGTTTGTTTCAAGTCCAATTCGATTAAACGGAGAGGGCGGTTTATGACCTACACTGGGACACCCCACCTGGGTGCGATCGAAACGTTTTGGCTTCACTTTTCAGGACACTTGCTATGGACACACTGATGTTGCCTCAGGCCTCATGAACCTGGTTTTATGGCATATATGTGGAAATCCTTCAGGTTGTGGAAGGCTTGCTTGTGCTGCTGGACGCTGGATAACCCCTGACCTCTCTCTCTCAGGGGTTGATTACTGAAGGATGGAGGCCAGTTGTGACACCAGCAGGGTCACTTTGGAGCACTGAACCAGCTGCCTCAGCACAATCCCATCCAGAGAAAAAGCCAATTAATCCAATGTTCCTGGTCTCTCATTATAACATATAGACATCACTGAAGGAGATCACCATCCTCCAGTAAAGCAAGTGAAATTGGTTAGTGGCTAATACTGTGATTATGAGATCTGTAAAGTGCAAAAAAAGTGCAATCTGAGATGGAAAATTGTATTGCATCGATCAGGCCAATTAAACCTTAATTTGATGGTGTTCGGCTTTAATCCCTTGACATTTTTCAAAGGATTAAAAATTCTCAGTTTGTATATCTGCTTTGTTTTTCCAAGCCACACTTTGTTCTTTCCCTTTCGTCTGGGTTCCCCTGCTGACCCAAGAACAGGCCAGACAGTAATGGAGCACCTGTTGGACCCACTTTCTTCCTCTTTCCCTTGCTCTCCCCTGCCTCTCATGCAACACACTCCCCCTCAAAGTGCTTTACAAGGTGCAAAGAGCCTGAAACACAACAATTGAAATCTGAGATGAATGGTCAGCTGCAGTCATCAATCATCTTTCAATCAATCATTGTCACCCCTGCTGTTCCGCACGCCCTGTTGGCCAGGCTATGGCACCTTGAGGGCTGAACATGCTATGTTCTTTTCTCTAATAGCATGATGAAAGCTAGGCTCATTGAAACTAATTCAAATCTCAATATTTCCATCTAGACTTTATGTAGCTGTGATTGAGTATAAAGAGTATAAATATGAGATATTGCGTTGAAAGAATGTAAAATGACGCATGGTTATTTTCCTGTAAGCTCTTGCCTTGGACTAAGACTGAAGAATTTCACATCTCTAGATTGGAAATGCTTGGTGCTTCATCACATCCGGCACCAAAACAGGAATTAGCAAACAGTCTGTGACCTCAGTCTTTCAGAAGGGTGGGAATCCCTAATGAAAATGAGTCTGAGCATCTGAGCGGGAGTGATCCAGAGAAATTGTCTGTACTTCCAACACCTTGGAAACTTTCATCTAAAACCTTATCTAAAATGTCTGAACCTGAATCTAAAAATGTGTTAACGGCTTGTGTGCTTGGTTTAATATGAGATCTCTGTGCTTGCCGACAAGCAGATACTTTTGAAAAGGACACCGCATGAAATGAACAGTAATCCATAGTGCTGAAAAAACGTCCACACAGCAAATGGGAATTCCATCAGAAATTTCAGGATCATTTATTATTTATTGTGTCTCTGTGATGACTTGAGTATAGGTGATGCAGGGCTGAAATGTTGGAAATGGAAGTATATCACAAGAGATTAGATTCAAATCTTGTCAGGCTCGGTCAAGTAGAAATACAAGGCTTTTGAAAAAATGTCTATGCTTATGCGCCTTGTGTAATTAAAACAAAATCTACTTGTGTATGGATCGAAAAAGAACACTACGTTGAAATTGCTCAGCATCAGTTGCATTTAAAGGCTTTACCTCACACATTTATCGTATTTTATCGCTTTGAGCTATATCTTAAATTAAGAGCTCACCTAAAAGGATTTCTTGAAAATAACATCCCTTCCATATATTTTCCTCTTATCCAACTTTTGCAGAGATGCTGGTGAAGATGAAATCTTACCCTAGCATTTGTTTCTTGTTATTAATTTACAGTATATGTTTTTCCAATGTTATGTTTAACTAGTATGACTAAGCATAACCATGCTTTGGAAATCACCATCCATTTGGGAAGAATGACTTGGGAAATATGGTTTCATTATTTACTCTCCCTTGTGCCATTCCAAAACAATGTAACTAACTTACTTCTGTGGAAAACAAAGTTCAAAGTTATTTTGAAGAATGCTGGTAACCAAAAGGAGTCCATTGATGTCCACCGTATGGAATAAAAAAGTCACATTTCACACTATCTGCTGAAAAAAATAAGTTAAACAGGTTTGTTGCAACATGAGGGTAAGTAAATCAAGACAGACGGGTGGGTGGGTTGTTGAGAGATCCTCATTAAGGGGCTTCCTTGATATTTAGATGTCTCTCTCTGTACCCACCTGAAGAGACAATGGTGTAGTCTGTTTTTAGAGATCTAGTTTTAGAAGCATCTATTTCATTTAAATCTCATTTTGGTTTGGAAACTAACCCTTGTGGGTTTGGAGATTTGCTCGTCTGAGATACAGTTGGTCCAGGTCCATTTATCCAGTATCTGTAATGTATGAGTAAATGTCTCATTGTTTTGATTTTATTTTTATTTATTTATATTTTTATTTTTTATTTTTTTGTGAGGTATGACATTGGTATAATGGTTTTGGTGAAGTCATAAGGATTCCTTCTGTCTATTTCCACTTTACAGGCCTATGGTATTCATCACTCTCAGTTTTTCTGGGCCAACTCTGCCAGCCAGTCCAACTCACTCCACAGGAATGTGCTGTCCTCCACTCTTTTTGCATCTTCTTTTGCTCTGTGGCAAGACAGCACACACTGTTTTTTGTTTTTTTTTGTTTTGTTTTAAAGTACAGTCATATTTTTTTTTAAATTAAATTAAAATGTGAAATAACCCCCTCTTATGTCATTTTTGTCATTCTCCAGTTATTATCCTCTCTGGGCTGTCTACACTAAAAGGTACGTGGGACACATTTCAAGGAAACGCATTTGATTACCAGACATTTGCTTCTCTGGAACCTATTAAGAAAGTATATTAAGTGTGTTCCCACACAGTGTGATTTGTAGTAGGAACTTTAACCCCTAACTAGTATCAATGCTTTTGTATGTAGAGCTCTGACAGGAAAGTGATAGCTTGGATTGAGATAGTTCATGTTAATGTTATTGTCTTTGGCATCTCCAAACTGTTTCCTGCCCCCTTATGGTGATAGCCTTTTCTCTGTAGCTTTTAGATGTGCGGCTTGTGCTGTGTCTTTTGCCCATCAAAAGAATATCTGTTGTGCAATCTATTTTAAATTCGTCAACTCGGGGCATATGGCCAAACAGATTACAGGGATCGCTGTGCTTTTTTGACAAAGGCGCTGAAAAGCTTCTACAGTCCTGAAATTGCGTGGGGAAGTCAATGATAGTCAGGTCAGGGCAGGGCCTACAGACCCACAGAGTTACACCAAGATACACAAGGCTTTGCATCAGAGGGATGTGTGTGTGTTTTGACAGACGGCTATTTTGTGAGCATAAACAGAGGCTGGGCTTGTGGGTAGAAGAGCTTTAGGCCCAGTCAAGTGTCGACACCTCCAGCTGTCTATGGTGTGAAGGGGAGATTCGACACTGCAGAGAAGACACCAGCAGGGCAGGGGGCCAGAAGACATGAGAGGGATACCGTACCCCATCTCTTTATCTGTCTACCTCCCTCTGCCTCATTTCTTTCCATCTTCAGACTTTCTCTCATCTCCATTTTCTTTGTTTCTTCCTGCCTTGCTCTGACCCTCTTCTACATGCTTGATGTTGACCTATTATCCGCTGCCTCTGCCAAATCAAACTGTGGAGGTCAGAGAGGCACTGGCAGACTCTCCTTTCCTCCCTCTTCTCCCTCTTTTTTTAAGCAGCAGTAGCCGATGATCATTCTATCTCTTTTTCCTCCTCCACTCCACGTTTGAGTGCTCCTCACTGCTCTTAGCTAGTCTGACAGCTTTAGGGAAGTTATAAAAAGTGTTGATTGTGCGGAAAGGGAAAAGGAGTGATGCTGTGGCTGAACATCTTGGCCAAGGGAATATTTTAATGTCTGCTCTTTATTATTTTCCATATCTGAAATCACAACCCCAGATGCTGCTGCTCAACCTTTACATCCTAGAAGACCAGCAGTTTGAAAAAGAAGCCTGAATGGCTGTTTGATATTTCTGCTCTTGTTTGTTGAGCCAGCATTGCATTAAAAAAACTAGGGATGGGAATCATAAATTTGATACTTCTGGTTTCCAGCTCTGATTGCTTAAGTTTCAGTAGCTATTCTTTTAATATTGAATAAAAAAAAAATCCCCTTACATAGACCAAGGATTAAATATTTGGAAAACAATTCTGCAATTTTTTGTAATAAATCATATAAATGTAAATACTTTACCCAGGCTTTGACTTTGCAATTGACCTTAAAACTGCAGTCCATATTGTCTCTTTGTTGCCATCTCTGTTTGAAACCTGCAATTGCAGTTATTTTTGAAATTATCGCGGATGAATATAATGTTTGAGGAGTATGTGTGGCTTTCAGACACTGCACGTCTTATGCTATTTTCAACGGAAAATGTCATCTGAACAAGTAATTAACATGTCTGCCACTTTTGTTCTGATCAGAAAAAAAAGCATTACAATGAATCGCACTACCAGCGGTAATTATATCAAATTATCGCTTGGCTCTCATCACATCAAACCATGCAAATCAATATTGTTATAATTTGTCTTCAACTGGTTAATTTGAACAACATCAGCTTTGCGTGACTAAGTGTATTTAGTGTGTATTAGCGTTACCTGTAATTTTTAATTTCTGTACAGTCTAATCTTTTGATTTTGACTTTGGGTGAATCTAGTTATTACTGATGATTGTTGTTTTTATCTTTCTGGATTACAATCTACCATCAAAAGGATAAGATTAACTATTCCAGCTGCTGCGAGAAAAGGCTATAAATGATCCGCCACCTGTAGCATCCTCTCATGTGATATAGCCTACTAACTTTACTCCTTTATGTATACAGATGAGACGTAATGACACAAAGACGAGTCATTACGTCTTTTTTCTTGCAGAAAATCACGGGTACCAATCACATTATTACAAGCTTACCTTTATAAACAGATTTAAATTTAGGCCTATATTAAACTAGCCTAGAAATCTAGATGCACCCTAGCGGCAGCAAATTTAATCTGCCCGCAAGTGTCGTCTAGGAACTCTCAATACCCTTCTGAGCAGTATTCCTCTCAATCTGGACGGGCCAATCACATCGTGTATAGAGTCGGCGGGCGGGGCCATAATGACGACGGCCGAGTTGCGTTTGCGTGCTTCTAGTAAACACAGAAGCTGACGAACGGCGGTCTTTCAAATCAGCTTTGACCGCGACTCTGGAAGACGGCACTGAAGACATTCTTAAAAAGGGAAGATGTGTTCGGAGTTTAGCCGACCGGATATGGTGAATGTTTACTCTATCAACAAGCTCTGTTTCACCTTCGTTGCTCTGGTTGGTTGTAGCGCTATCCTATCTCATGCAGAGGGAGTTTGAAAGACAACCGTTTATCCCGTCCCTCGGATTGAGCCCTGTCTATGGTGAGTTTCCAGACCAAACATCTTGATGTGGGTCTGGCTTTTCAGGCTAATATTAAACAACAATAATAAATAAATAAAATGTGGTAACATTTCATTATTTTCTCATATATAATACTACTGAAATATGTGTCTTCAACTATATGTTTTCATAGAATGAGTCAATAATTACACTGATGTAGGGCTGCAACAACTAATCGATAAAATTGATAATGAAAATTATCGAAAATGATTCTTGATTAGTCGGGTCCGCTCTCTGTGCCATATTACAGCACGGAAGAAAGCATTTCTGTGGACAAAATGCATCTATTAATAGTGGAGTGTAAACAGAGTGAGCTGTATACATGATCCTAGCTGCCCAAAACATAAGAAATCTGCATTTTAAGCTTCAAGCAAATGAATTAGTGTTTAAATGCGCTTTGACAGATGCTTGTGCGTCCTCTGTGTAAAAAATAAAATGTAAAGGTTATATCCTTATCTGTAAATGTTACTAATTCACGAGTATTTCCATTTTGCATGAAAGTGCGTCCTGACAGTTTGCAAAAAGCTTCAAACTTCACTAAAGGGGTGCATGCATCAAACAGACAGTACACAGTATAGGGAGTAGAAAGATCATTAGAAAACATTAATTAATGTTAAAATTAGTAAGACATCTCCTATAGACTATTTTTATTATACTAAAACCATGTTTTTTGGTGGATTGATTACCATAACCACACATACCAGTTAAACTATGGATTTGAAGCAAAACCATGCTAATTAGCACTTTAAGATTCTTCATAATGAAAAGTGCATTATAAATAAAATCTATTATTATTATTATTATTATTATTATTAATTTGTTGTTACCATGGAATAACTATAACCCAACTAATCGAATATCAAAATAATCATTAGTTGCAACTGATGTCTTGGCTATAGCTGTCGCTAGTTGTGTTTGACTAATTTGAGTATTATATTATGACATATAGAGGGAATGCATCAACGTCACTTTCCCGCTGGAACACGCCCCCTTAGCCGGGGCTGAGTGGCAGAAGAGCTGCTGCGTGACTGGAGTTAATAGAGGAAAACGCGAGTTGAGCAAACGATTATCAGTTTAAACTAAAGGTTGGGTTCGATATAGTGTTCCTTACAACTTACCATAGATTCGTGATCTATGGATAATGACATGCAGCCAGGAATCATGTTTTCTTGACATTTTTATGAGCCTGATTTCGACATGATTATTTATAACTGATCAGTCATCACATTTTTCGAGTGAATCCTGCATGTAAATGTAGATGTGTCAGTATATTGAAACGTGTATGTGGCTGCTTGTCACGAATGGAAAACAAAAGTTTTATTCAAATTCTGAATATATTATAGACCTATTAATAAAAAATACTACATTACTCACCGAGGCAAAAACAAATTGGAAATCTAATAATTTGACGAGTACAAATACAGATACACACTGGATAGTTTGCTAGCTCCTTTTCGCTAATAATATGCTATTATTATGAATACTTACGGAGGATTACATATCTTAGACAGGCCTTTATGGGCAGCTTTTCCCTCTAAAAGCAGAAGCAGCAGCAGATTGGTAGTGGTTTGAGTGAGAAAATTACAAGCTATTATCAAGTCCGTCTCGAGCTCGGAGCAGCGATGTCCATTGAGCACCCTCCCCCTAGGCGCTGGGCCTGGTTTTGTGTGTTTTTGCTGCATTCACGCTGTAAACCAGTGCTGTCTCTCAGTCTTTTTGCCACTCAGCGGGGCGTAAATGCAGTCGCTCCAGCTGACGGTGACGTCACATGCATTCCCTCTATTTGTTCGGGAATCTGACTGGTGCAGTAGATTTTTGATTAATTAAAAGAACCAATTCAAAGAGTCATTAGTTGGTTTGAGAATGGGTCTAGACTAGTTGTGCTGTATGTTTTTTACTAAAACAAAATGGATCTATTCATTCGTTGCAGCTTAAATTAATAAGTAGGTCTTTAGCTGCTGTTTTTCGTCCACATTGGCGTAAGAATATGTGCAAGAACCTGTATTGTTTGGCTCAGTAAGTCATTGACCTACAAGTCTCTTTATCAATATGAAATGCTACTCATCATGAAATCACTAAATGTATGTTAACAAGACTTTTTCATCAGCTATAATTTACAAGCGATATCTCGTACAGGCTTGTTCCTCGCTAAGCGTTGCCAATGTAAATTGGTAAAAATTGAGCATGTAAAACATAAAAAGAGCAGAAAATTTCACCCATAAATTTGCTGTTGAAAGATGCCAGTTTTCTACAAATTGTTTCTCAGTCTGTTAGTGGACAAAGAAGTTGCCAGGCATGGCTCAATCAGAAATGCTCATACGCAATTAATTTGTAGAGCGTCTGCAAAAGTGCAGTGGGATGCAGTTTGCCGGCTGAGGGAGAGAGGGCTGTGGCATTTTTAAACTTGAGATGTCTGTAATCTTAGCCCACAGCCTGTGCTCTGCAGACCAGAAGCCTTCGTCATTTGAAATAAGTCTCTGTGTCTCGCCAGGAAACATTTCAGTTTTCTCATGAAGAGCCTAGGTGCTTGTACATGGTTATAGCTGTTCTTGTCTATGAATGTTTTTAAATGACACTCGATTTAGAAGTTAAACGGTTTAGTCAGTGTAAAATGCAGCTGGCACATCCCCCGTCTGACTGTATCACTGCCGCAAGATTTATGAATGTTATCTTGGGCAACTGCAGATGGTCTTTGATTGAATGAGAATCGTTTTCTGTAATAATTTCTGCGTGTGTATTTATAATATTATTGTATTGTATAATATTATTATATCAAGTTGTTTTGGTGTCAGCTTTCAAATTTTCACTCTCTCTATTCCTGTCTTGTTCTAACAGACTGTAAGTGCTTCACAAGGGCTTTCATTGACGGCTATATGAGTCACTTTTACTTGTATAGCAGTAAAATGCAGCATTGCTCCCACAGTGCAGTTTTAGAAGTTTGGTATGTTTTAAGGACTGCCCTCAGATGTCATTTTGGGGAAAATGCTGATGTTGCAGCAAACCATTGCAGTCAAAATTCTTGAAAAAGACAAGAAAATCCGCACAACAATAATAGGCAGTGGTGGTTCACGGCCAGATTTCTGCGGTCAATCAACAACCCGACGTGTCAGAGTTGTAGAAAACGTTCCAAGAATCCTGTCGTTCTCCTCCTCAATGTTTCCTCTCTTTGCTGGTCTTAGCTGTTCTTTTGTAGATCCCTCGTTCTTTCCGTTCTCTGGGACTTGAACTATTTTGAGCAGAATCAGGTCAGGCTGAGGGGAAAAACCCTAAGTGTGCAGTTTGCATTACATAAGCTTTCCCTTTGTCCTCATCAGCGTCAAACATAGTGACACTGACCCTTTGCATTAACACTTTGCTTTCTAGGAACTACAGCTTGCTGCGCAAATGCTGTTTCTGGTGTAACACCTCCCTTCCCTGTCTACGTAGAGTCACCACACACTCTTTGTCTTCCATAACGCAAATGACAATTTGGCTCGACAGTTATAATGCTGTTGCTTCGTGGTTGCACTGTTTAACCCGAGTTTTATGGGAGTTGGAGAGGAAGATTCTTTCTGAGGAAGGGTTGAGTGCAGAACAAGAGCAGAGGGCTAACAGCCAGAATAAGAGAGTGTTTATGAGAACTAATAATTCCGCCTCTCAATAAATGGTTGTTAGTAATCCAGTGGCTAAACAAGCACTGTTCCGTGTTTATCATCAACTATCAACACTATCAGTGATTGAATGAATATGCAGAAAAAAAATTATCAATAAAATCATGTAAATACCATGTTGTTCCCAATCGCAGAAATTAGCTTAATATTTTTCTGTTTTTTTTCCTTCTTCATTATTCTTTGGTAGCTAAAATACATTATCTTTGTGAACGTGGGTTTTATATTAGCTACACCCTTTTGACATATCTCCAGAATGAAACCCAAAACAGATGTGTTGTATACGATCTCAAATCATCTAATATTTCATGTTTATTAGTTATTAACCTAAAACACACACCTACTAAATAGTAATTCTAGAGACTTCTGAAAAAAAAGAAGCACCACAGAAAGCTATATATTTTGTGTGTTTATGTACATGTAGTAAGAGGTGAGGTTTAATTGTGTGGGTTGCCAGGTCTCCAATATTCCTCCAGTCTCAGCAGGGTTTGTGTTCTTTGGAGCCGTGCCTGCCCAGATGTTTCTTTTTGAGCCACTGTAAGTGATACCTCCTAACGCCGTGTAGTTTTTCAGAGCCAGACTCAACACCCACACAACACCTTGTTTCTATAAGCAGAATCAATATGGATTTGAAGTAATATTCCATCTTTTATGATTCATTGAATGCCCCACTACATCAACTACCGTCACAAATTATAGCACGCAGTGTAATATTTTGTGTGCGGAAGCTTAAGTTTATATAGTCAAAACATCAATAGCATTAGACAGAGTAATTATTTATTTATTTTGTTCGCTTTCACATACATACGGTGCAGCTCAGCTGTTATGTCTGTTGTCTGAAATGAACCCTGAACTCAAACTCTGAACCTCTGAATGAACCCTGACTCATGCCGAACAGCTGAAAATTTAAAGATATTATCTTATCTGTTATATTAAATTTCAAAATCATAGAGCTGCAGGTCCCAGGGGATTTTGTTTTGATTTATTATTATTATCGTTTTTTTTTTTTATGTAAACTCTTGTGAGATTATGCCATACCATAGTTGTTTTATTTCTATAAATATATTATTATTATTATTAATCGGACCTGAGTTTATTTGCTGAAAAGGGAAAGGATAGAGGAAGAAAAACAATAGAGATGAGAAGTGGAAACAAAGGGTTAGGTATCCCACTGTGTCCCAATAAAAATGTAGGAGCTTGAAAGAACGACCATTTGAGGACCTGTGGAATAGTTTGTATAAGCAGCTAAAAATAAGTGGCATGGATAGCATTGAAACAATGCAGCACAAGTGGCTCCTATTTGCTTGTTGTCTGGACGAGGTTTCATTCAGCCATCAATACTTGTCATGACACTTGGAGAGAGGTAGTCCCTCCGCCATTAAAAACATGCCAATGCCATGACAGGCTGAAGTTATTACTCTCCTAATGGGTCAATCTCTCTGTCGTAATAAATAAGGGAGATTTTCGTTTGAATATTTGCCAAAGTTTCTTTGCGATTAATTTATGTGCGTCTCAGGTTTCTCCCTCGATTCCAGCTCACATACGCACACTTAAAGTCGCATACATAAAAAAAAAAAAAAGAGAGAAAAACATCAAAGACAATCAAGAACCGAAAAATATAATCGATAGTCTACACACACAAATGCACACACACTTTGACTCAGGACTTTGATTTTGCTTAAACACTTTTGCCAACACTTATCTGTTCATTTAGTGAAGGGGAGCCCTAGAGGCATTCTTGGCAGATGGTGGAGATCATGGTCGTTCCAGTGTGATTGAGTCAACCCCTACATTGCACGGCTTTGGTCTTTTAATAGTCCTCTGTTGTAATCCTGCTATTGTTCCAACAGCATATAGTCACATCACCAAACATATAGAGAGTTCAGTGCGGACCAAGCTCGCCTGTCATGTGTTCCCATTCCCTCCATCCACCAGCAATACAGGGATGACTCACCTCGCTACAGGGGTCTGCCGATGACCCGTTTTGGGTTTCAGTGTCACATTGTCCCATAAAAACCAATCAATGTCAAAGACGAGACAAGTGAGGAGAACAAAAATATGAGTGTGCTTTGTAATACAGGATTTGTTATTGTGCATACTAGATAGTAGGGACATAAAAGTGTTTTTGATTATGTACTGCATGTGTAACTTCTACTGCGGGGGTGGAAGGGGGGGGGGAGCTATTAATTGCTGTGCGAATAAACCTCATTCTAATCTCAAGAGACACTCTAGCGACTGTCACTAGAGATTACAGCCTTTAGCCTGCTTGTTAGAGTGTCTGACTCTCTTGCCGGCGGACCTGGGTTCGAGTCCCGCTTGGAGAGGGCAGTTCTAACAGGAGGGATTATGAATGTTGTTGTATGTGTGTGTTAATGATATATAACAGATACACAGATATATTGATTTTGGATTTTAGGGTATTTTTACATGCCTAATGCCTGGTTCAGACTACAAGATATTTTTGTCTGTTGCGATAGTTACTGTGTCAGATTACGCAATTTTTACTCCTAAAATCTTGCCGTGTCTGGACTAGAAACATGTCAGACTACATGTTGCTACTCGACCAATCATCGTTTGTTGTCACGACGTGCGTGATGTCATTGACTTTCAGAAACAAGAGCGTAAACAAACAATGTCTGAAGCAGCATGTTTTGGCTGTTTTATGTTTAGAAAAGCGCAAAAATAAAAATAAAACCCAACAAAGGACATGTTCCTGGCTTGCTGGAAGAGGACGTTATGGGCTGTCAATCCTCCAAAGAGAACTTGAGGTAAAATATTGTTCTTTTTATATTAAATATTTAGTTATTAGCCAGCGCCACACGTGACAGAACCCGTCGTGAAGGGCCACAAAAAAAATTAAACATGCTAGTCTTTCTGTCATGACGTCGTGAACTATCGCAGACGCGGATTCGGTTGTCGTATACTATGACACACTATACGAGATGAAACGATCGATTCTTGCGTCCCGACGTCCATTATCGTTTACGAATCCCTACGACACCTTATGTCAAACAGATCGTGCCAAATTCGGGCTAATATCGTGTAGTCTGAACCAGGCATAAGATGTACAAAAAGCTTTTTTCCCCCTTTGTACAGACGACAACAGTGTCAAAATGATTCATGAAAACAACTCAAACCGCTGTATTACGCATGCCAGGTCAGTAGTTGGTGATGTCAGTTTGTAAAGAAAAACTACACGCCTGCTCATTCTTTTAAAGAGCACTCGCACCAATCGCGCATACCTATAGACTAAACACGTATTATGTATGTGCAGGCCATCACCATTTACACATATGTCCACGTTTTAGATAACACAGACACTATAACAGAATATATATATATATATATATATATATATATATATATATATATATATATATATATATATATATATATATATATATATATATATATATAAGTTTTGTGAAATTAAATGAGTGGCCAAAACATGTAAAAACATTTCCGTTTTCAGTTGAAAATGATGTTGCGTAAACGGCACCTTAAATGATAAATGGTCATGCTTCTTTCCTTACTTAATTTCCAGCCTAAACACTGTAATGCTAAAGATGGATCAGTTTCACTCCATTGTATTCCCAAAACAACAATTTGACTGATAGCTATGAACACGCAAATGTTACACATTTTCTGCGCAACTTTGTTGTGGACTTGTTTATGTGCTTAATGAAGCTTGATATGAGCACTTGACCCAGTAAATAAGTGGACATCAAAGCAGCTCAGCCATTTACTAGGGGAGTTCCACTCATCCTCATGTTTTGGGCCTGGTCAAGATGTGGCAGATGATGTTTCTATATAGCGTCTCGGTTGCAGGTGGGTTTTAAAGACTCCACACCACAGCCATACTATGGTATCCCGCCTCAGCAACAACAGGTGGGTGAGACGGGCTCTCTTTTCTTTTTTATGAGGTCTCTACTCTCTGTCTGGGAGGCAACACGAGACGTCAAACGTGCCCTTTGCACTAGCAATAAATAGAGGTGGAGCGAGCGAGGCAAGAGGCACCCACATACCGTTGGCTTTTGGGTCTATTTAGTTTTTTTTTTTTTTTTTTTTTTCACAGAGTGATGAAATATTATCTAGACTACAAATAGCCTGTGCCCCACTATAAATGAAGTATTTGATGTGCTCAATATAGAGTTACGTAACTAAAGATTTCCTGAGATTCCATGACATGTTCAGGAAACGTGGACATCCAGGGCTGATTCAGAACTCTGTCAAAATTATTTAGAGGCTAATTTCAGGATTTTTAAAGGTTCATTTTAAAACCAAACAAGACTTTTATTGTTACATTCGTAACTCATTCATTCCATCTCAGTTCTCAGATGCAATCTGCTTTAAAGCTAGGCCTAAACTGAACTACATAAGCCATAATTTTTCAGTCTGTTTTGGAGCTTCGAGCTGCCTCTGCGAGACAGTGCTGGACTGCAAAGACAGAGATGAGTTATTACAGCGAGAGAGAAAAAAGGCAGACAGCCTCCACATCTCCGCCATCCATTTCATGGCGAAAAATAATAAAGTCACCAGTGCAGAGATACAGCTCTGTCAGATGTTCGCCAGCATTTTGTGTGGAATGTGAAGCATCCTTTTACTTTTCACAGTAATGAACAGTTTCATCAGGCAGCAGAAAGCAATGTAATGGCCATTATAGAAGCCAACAACTGGCTTGAATTATTCTGAAATCTCCCTTATTAACACGTTGGATGTCAGACGAAGAGCAGGGGCCAAGAAGAGAGAAAGTTAAAGGAGGAGGCGCTGTGGAAAGCGAAGGGACGTTTAGCTGCTAAATGACGGATACTTTACGCCCCGGCCACAAGACGTCTCAGTACAGTCAGCCCATGGAAGGTGGGCAACGGCTGAGTGAGCGTCCAAAGCTCAGGTAATCCCTTCCAAACTGGACGGAAAATCAAACCCTGCCCCTGAAAATTTCCACTCGAGAAGATGGCAAAAAATAACCTGACCTGAAGACGTCTTATGCTAGCAGTGATATACAGAAAAACTGAAGAAAAAAAAGAAAGAAAACTGATGTGCTAAATCTCCAGACACACGCACACGTCTGGTTCACTATCTTTGTGGGGACTCTTCATAGACTTAATGGTTTTAACACTGTACAAACTGTACATTCTATTACCCTACACTGCCCCTAGACCTACCCATCACAGGAAACATTCTGCGTTTTTACTTTCTCAAAAAAACTCATCCTGTATGATTTATAAGCCTTTTGAAAAGTGGGGACCGCTGGCTGGTTCCCACAATGTAGTTGATCTCAGGTTTGACTTTCCTTACGGGGACATTTGGTCCCCACAATGTAATATAAACAAGGACACACACACACACGTACGCACACACTCACACACACACACACACACACACACACACACACACACACACACACACACACACACACACACACACACACACACACACACACACACACACACACACACACACACACACACACACACACACACACACACACACAACACAACAAAGCATTTTGATGAACATCTTTACAGTTTTTAAAAGCATAAACAATTTAAAAAGAATGGTTTATTGTAAAATAAACAACAGTGGCGTCAAATTGTCTTGGACAATGAAAATCTGACTTTAAAATTAATTTTAAAACTCACAAAAAAAATAATAATAAATAAACATTGATGCCAAACTTCTTAAGATTCTCCTCTGTTTTCAAATCGAGAACTTTTTACTTTTCACAAGACTTCTTTCAAAAATATTTTAAAAAAATGTGTAATGTTTCCAAACTTTTGATGGGTATACTGATATTTTTTTAATTATACATGACTAAATTTAATATTAAATAAGAGTATACAAACCTAGTAAAATGAAAACATTAATGGTCACACAGTCCTATGTACCCTACTGTATCAGTTTTCACAAATGCTCTATGAATGACCGAATTACGTGAGATAATTCATATCTGTATCATCTCCCATCGAAGCACATTCTGTCGACGGTGACGAGAAGGACATCTGTCTTTCGCAGTGAAAGTCAATCCATCCCTCCATAACATTTCACAAAGTTTCCATATAGTTAAAATTTCCCTTCACTTTGACTGACACGCAAAATGTTAGAGGTGCATCGCTTCGCATCCCTTTTGCCAATTACATTATCACACAAAACTGCTAATCATTTTTTCTGCTTGAAGGCCAACTTTTAATTAGACCGAAGCAGGGCTCGTTCTCAGGAGGCACATTTTACCCTCTCTGCTATTCAGAGCCTTGGCTCACAGACTCTCAGCCTTTTTGAGCCTGATTGGAGCTTAGCGCCTGTTTTCCCCCTGTCGGAGAGAGCAGAGGGTGAGATATGGATGAGTAAACATCCCTCGTTTTTATTTAGGGGTTCAAATCCCCTTCGCAGGATAAGTGGACGTGCTTTAGCTATTTTAAGGTAGTGCGTTTGTGTGTGCAGTGGGGACACTAAAGAGCACGGTGCTTGTTACAGACTTGTTCTGGTGCCTAAAAATAAAAGACCTTTTCTCCTCCTCACTGGCCTATTAATTTCCGTCATATCGAAGCTGTAAATTTGAATACTTGGACAAGTATGTGTTAGTATTTATTCCCCTTAGGATATGTAGAGTAGACGCATATATATATATATCTGAGTGTACGTAGTGGTTTGTGCTTGTTTGTCTGCGAGCGTTTATGTATGGATCCACATATACCGGAGCGCGGGTGTGTGTGAAGTCGGGGTCTCGGGGCCAGAGAGAGACAGCTGTAAGGGTTGTGGATTGTGAAGGTTATGATCACAGTGCTCTCATAAGGACTTTATTTCAGCTCTGTCCAACCCCCCTCAGCCGACAGACAGGTGGGCCTTGGGTTTAGTTTCAGAACTTTTCCCCCTCCCCCTTTCCTTTTTTTGTTTCTTTTCTTTTCATAAAACCGCCTGCGCAAACGGATGGTAGTGATCGACGGGGCGGCTGAAACTGTGGAGACCCTGCTGTGATGGGTAATAGGTGGGCCGGTGTGTCAATCATTTGACATTTCCTCTCGGGTAAATCAGCAGACGCTGCCTGTCACCATCACTGTCCCGCTGTAACACTGTACGGGACTCGGATGATTTAAATAGCGCACCGTGTACACACGCCAGCGTTTGTTTGTGTGTGGGGAAGCATGTTTTTGCTCAAGCCTCTGCATTTAATTTGCAGACTGTGTGTGTGTGTGTGTGTGTGTGTGTGTGTGTCTGTGTGGAGGGTAAGTCCTGGGTTTAGTGGCATTGATCTTCTCCCAGATCTCCCCTTGAGTGAAATTAAGGCAGGCAGACTTTTTAGGAAGGATATGTGTGTTCAATAAGACAGAAGCCTTATTTTCCAGTGCGTCTACTGTGAATGTCTGTAAATGTGCGTTATATTATATAAATATATATAGTTATTTATTTATTTATTTTACCTTTTTTGCCTTCTAGATATTTACTTAGTTTATCAAAATAAAATAAGCTGAAACAACACAAATCTTTGTGTTTTACTTAATTGCCATTTCAATTTTATTATGTTAAATGAAATGAAATTTGTAACATATTAAGTTAACCTAAAACATTTGTGTTGGGACTACATTAATCATTTCTGTTGCGCTGACTGAACTTGGCAGTGTATTTCTAGTTCCCAGCATGCTTTGCATAGGGAGTTCAATTTAATGTGTTTTTTTAGTAAAGGGAAAGACCTGTTAAATCTTGGTATTCAGTTAAATTTAACATTTAACAAAGAGTTTATGTTATGTTGATTTTTGAGGTTACTATTGTCGTGTAGACACGTGGTTAGGTTGTGGGTGGCTATGAGCTGTAACTGTGCTAATGCCAGAGGACAAGTGTTTTACTTGATCGTTTCTTGCATGCTACAAAGTTACACTTCACTTAGCATGTGAAAAAGTGTTGTGTTGGTTATTAGTTTTTATAGAAATAAATAAATTGGTTTGATCCCGCACTACATATGGTCATCATTGCTTCCCCTCTCACAAACAATCTTGGAATGTGTGTGTGTGCGGCAGCTACTCACAAACTAAGCACATGCTCACCTCGTCACCACAAAAAAAAAAAAAATCCCTTCTCTATTAGGCATAGAAAAACTTTAGTTGGAATGACAACATTTTTTAATAGTCTTGACTAAATTATTTTAAGATCATACAACAAGATTACAGCAAATCATTTCGAACAAATTAGATTTTGTTGGAAAAATATTTCCAACAAAATGTACATTACATTTTATTATTGTATTCTATTTAGGTGAATATATTTACTAATTCTGGATGTGTTGTAGCTTTTTTAGGCAGTGAGAAATTCAGTGAAATTCAGTGAGTTACTCTTTCGTTCTCTAATGGAAATAAGATGTCTTTAATATGCAAGAGCAGAGCACAGCAGTCCTTAATGAAAAGCTTGTCAACCATCAGGTCACAGGATGTTGTTAAATGTCAGCCGTGGTAAATGTGACTTCAAGAGGATCCTAATTTAATTTTAAAACCCTCTACGCTGAAGTGCTTCCATTCTTAGAAGAAAAAAAAACTTTTTAACAGTGTTAAACAACTGAGAAATGTCACACCCTGTTATTAATATTTCCAAATTGAATTGAATTTTGAAAAATGTCCTTGCTTGCTTGTTCATACTACTTTTCACTCAAAATGAAAGTAGAGTCCTGGTGGTCTTGCCAATGACATTGCTTGTCATCTCTCAAGTAATTAGTCTCTGAGGTGTGTTGAAAGCTGAGGTGTGTTTAAACCAAATGGCCTTGCAGCAAAAATAATCAGAGTATGAGGTCATTAAAAATGGTTATAATGTCTTGAAACCCATATAGTTTATCCCAGTTCTTCTTATTGATCATGTGAAAACTCACTCAAGTGCTTGCGCATGTTTCTCTTCCAAAGTTTGTGTGTATGCATGCAAATTTCCCTCTGAGCATCATTCATGTGCATCCCACTTTGGGATGTAGAAGATTTGAGATGTACAATTTCAATGATTAAAGCCTTGTGATTTATTTTCCATCATTTGACAACAGACAGGGTTCAAACGCTAATCTATTCTCTTATTCTCCTTATTGTGCTGGCACAGCGCTGGGTTTGACATTTCAGTGCTGAATGCTTAAATGTGTTTCTCATTGGAGCGGGACTCTGAGCCACACAGTGTTTCACGCATGCTTCCCTTTGAAATTGGGAGCACGTCTCCGCAAAAAAACACAAGCAAATGTTCGCCACCAAGCACGTTCAAGTTGTTGCTGACAAACCGCCGATGCACATGACGTGCATAAATAGCTCGCGAGCGGCATGTTTTTGGAATTAAAATATTAGAATGCATTTCAGAAAAGATTTACTCATAAACGTGGTTCTTTTTTCAGCATTAGCCTCTGAAAAGTGATATTTAGTGCACCGTTTTGTGTGAGGCAGCTCAGAAATGTGTTAGCAGTAAAACGTAGCTTTCGGAAGAACACATGGCAGTAGCATAGAAAAAGTTACAACTAAGAAAAGCTAACAGGCTCGCTAACCAGTTTTTGGCACAGCATATGCTGGGGTTTGGTTTCTCAGCTTTCCTTCTTGAAGCCTTTAAAACTTTTTCTCTCTTGGTTTTACTAGCTCTCTGTTTTCCCCTGCTATGTAAAATGTTTCATTAGTACCTCTCGTATTCAAAGAGTGCGCAGATTTAGACCAGTTGTTGCTGTAGTTGTGAAGCGAAGTTGCTAATCCCTTTCACAAACACACATTAGAGATCACCACACACTTTGAATCTAACATTTTTTGGTAATTTCAGCTTTTTCTCTCTCTCTCTCTCTCTCTCTCTCTCTCTCTCTCTCTCTCTCTCTCTCTCTCTCTCTCTCTCTCTCTCTCTCTCTCTCTCTCTCTCTCTCTCTCTCTCTCTCTCTCTCTCTCTCTCTCTCTCTCTCTCTCTTTTTTAAAGTCAAAAGTAAATAAAAAGTCAACCCTGTCTGATTTTATTACCTGAGCTGAGAATCAAAGTATTAAAAACAGCACATAAGTAGTCGTTTTTTTAAGGAGTCAAGGGCAGGAGACAAAGTGAAAAGGTTGCTTTCATGGAAGAAATCATGATTCTTTAAGCAGCATCTGGTGATAGCAAAACATGCTTATTTGTCACAGACTTAACTCAAGCAGAGAATGTTAAAGACAAACTAGCAGTGGATGAGGAAAGTTGATGGACAGAAAGTCTGCATTGACTGCTTTGTTGCACTCCTTTGCTGCCTATTATATAGCCTACTGCTAACCTGCGCACTTAACCCCACTAACACTTTTTCACGACCTCCTAGGCCATAGACCCAAAGCGTTTGTGTCAAGTCAGATTAAGTTAACATTTTGTCAGCTCTATAGCCTAAACAGAGGTTATGAATACTATACCACTTGTTCCATGCAAAGATTCCAAACTTGCAACTTGATAAGATGGATATGGTCAGCAGAAAGGTCAGCGCTAATGCCCATGTAATGTTTAGCAATGGGATTTAAGTATGTAAAAGTTTATAAAGCATATGCTATTCTTGGAAAAGGAAAAAAAGAGAGATGTCTTGTACAAATACATGTACATGTCTTGTACAAATTTGACTGTAAGTAATTAAATAACTGAAATTGTAGGAAATTTCAAAGGAATTTTAAACTGATTTGAATGTGCTACCAGAGTAATGGGTCCATGAAAACTCATTCGGTCTCTCTTTCTGATTTTATTTCAACATGTAGGATTAGACATTTCCCAGTGATGATGAGTGTTACCATAAACAAGGAAACAATGGTTACACTTTACATTAAGTTTCCCTTTGTAAAGAGTTTATAAAAGTGTTTGTTAATGACTACGTGAAAACCAAATACAAATCCATTATAAATCGTTGTTAGGCAGTTATAACTTCATTTATACAAAGGGTGACTAACCCAATACCTGCCAAATAGTGAGCCCTTTTTAGCTCGCATGTTATAAATGCTTAATAAATGCATTTATTTACACTTATTTAAAGTTGTCATGATCTGGCTTTTTAAATTTGTTTATACTGTTGTCTGAGGTCAACTAATGAATGTGTTTTTTCCCCCCAAAACATCATAACTAATAACTAAGTAATAGGCTATTTTCTACACTGGTTTTGAGGCTCTCTCCTGAACGCTAGGTTTTGATGGGAGTGCTGCACTGGAGACTTGGATGTAAACGCCCACGGCTAGGATTGGATAAGATTTGCATATTTAATGAGCTTAAGCTCCCCTGTCAGTTCACAGGAGGGAGAGGAGAGACTGAGGGAGAAGCGGCAACCGGAATAATTTTCTTGATCACAGGGCTCGTAAACGTCTTTATCAAACAAACACAATGATTTATTTCTAATCCACCCGCGATTTATTGGACTATTATTTTTATATTACACATAACCCGCAAGATCGGACGATATAAGCGTGAACCACGCGCGCACACATACACGTGCGCACGCTGCCCTTCAAATGTCAACTCGAGAGAAAAAGAATAGCAGAACAAGAATGGAATATAACAAAAAAATCTACAACAATGCAATATTATTACATATAAAAACGAGTTTTACTCACATAAGTGTGTTGCACCATTCCTGTCGGATCCAAATCCAGCATCGACCGGAGATTTGTTAACAAACAATTCCGCAGTGAAATGAAGTGAACATGTCTCCACCACGTGAGCTGGAACTTCATTAAAAATAAAGTTCAAAAACACATTCCTAATATTAGGATCCGAAGGAAGATTATGCAGCGACTGTGTTCTTCCACAACCAGGGTCCTATTGCACAAAACTAGGATAAGGGATTAAGCCGGGATATTTTGGTGATCCTGGCTCAATTTATCCGCTAATATACAGTTATCTTTCATTATCGTTATCGAGTTTGCCTTCAGGGTATATTTACACGACAGCTATGTACTAAGTTTTGCATAAAAATGAAAAGATCACCAAGTTATCCTGTCTTAATCCCTTATCCTAGTTTTGCGCAAAAGGCCCCAGGAATAGTGCAATATCTTGCTGTCTTCCTCCGCACGTTTATTGTGGTGATCAGCTAGCACGAGCCGATCACCTCCATGAGTCCGTGGGCGAGGCTACTGGATTAGATGCGCTGTAGAGGTGGTGCTTCGTCACGCAATGACGTAAGTATGAAGCACAAGATCGTTTGCTGAGCCTGGTGTCTATAAAACCTTTTCTTTGACTAACCAGGACATTTTCAGCTCTGAAACTATCAAAAGCTCAGGGGAAAGTTGATTTCTCAATTCATCACCCCTCTAACTCAAAACCAGATTCCTGATTTATTTTGTGATGCAGCAAAAATAGAATTATAGTCAGACTGAAGAGTGTTGTATGTGGGTTTCTCATTAATATCTCATAATATTACTATAATATTATATTGTATTATAAATTAATAATACAAACACATTGGCATGTGTTACATCATACATCTGAAATCATCTTTAACAAATACAATAAATATGTTGGATCAAAGACAACTACAATTCCATGTATGCAAATATCAAACACATACTTGAAATACTTGAATACTTGAAATCAAAGAAAAACAAGTAAAAGAAACGTACATGGTCAACAATTCCACACAGGCCATGTCTGAGGTGGCTTCGATGCTCCCTGGTTTTCACTGTGCATTGTGGGACATTGTGGGAGCGAATGTTTCAGTGCCCTGGAAGGATTCTGCACTTTTAGACATCCCTTAAAACAGCCGACTCCCTGATCAGTGCCTCAATACTGAACTAGGGAGCTGATTGAAACACCCAGAGATTGGGTTTAACAGGTGTTCTCAATAAGAATCGTTCAGCTAATAAAATCACATTATCAGTAGCAGAATTTCTACAGAAATAGTTTGTGAACAGGTTAAACAATTTGCCACTATTTTGTATTTGAAGATTCAAGATTGATAGCATCATATGTGTATACACCTAGTGTTCAAAAGTTTTAGCTCAGTAAGATTTTTTCTTTCTTTTTTCAAAATAATTAATAATTATTTTCCACAAGGATGCGTTGAGTTGATCAAAAGTGACAAAAGTTTTCTATTTTCAATAAATGCTGTTCTTTTGACATTTTCATCAAATGTTCTAAATATTATTTTTTTCTATATGTTCTATAGTTCTACTTTTTTTTTGTCCAAAAATGTTTAAAAAAATCTTAGACCCCAAATTTTGTATGTGTTTAACTTTAAATTCATCCACTCATTAGATGACTCTATCCAAACTGGCATGATAATTAAATATTTATATACGAAAAAGGAATTCTTAAATGAGAACAAAAGATGATTAATTCTATAAAACTTACAGAGAGTGTTGACTACAATATCTCAATGCAGCAAACACGCTATTTATTGTCAACTTTGAGCGTGTGATACTTGTCTGTCTTGCCAACGCTGATGTTTCTACTGAATGTACAGCTAATGGTTGACCATGTTTTAAATTAGCTATAACCTTCAAAAGTGAATCTGTGTGTGGGATGGAATGAATTAAATGGTATTGGTAGGATGGTTTTACAAAGACGGCTTGACATGGACTACCACTGGAAAGATGGCTTTGTAAAAACATTACTGGACAAGTTTATAAGAAAGTTTGGAAAGCTCAAAGAAAATTTGCTGAATGTGAGTTGTTCGGATTGTCCGTACAGACACCATGTGAGACAAAGTAACATCAAGAGACAGACAAATGAACAACAGGGTGTGTGTGGCTGTTTGTGAGTGAATGCACCCCGGAGAAGAATCCCCCCAAACCTCTATTAATCACCCACCCTGTTCATCAATCCACTCCACCTAACTAGATAAAGATGTGTGGCCCTTAACCTGCTAGTGTTAGCTTTGAGCTCGCTTGCTTTGGGCCTTTGGCTTGGACAATCAAACTACAAGATGAAATTAGAAGCAAATGGGAGGCAAATTTGACAAAGTCGATTTTTATTTACACGCTCATTTGCAACCCACAGCATCAAAGCACTCCACTCAGGCCGATGAAAACAAAATAATGTGTTGCTGCTTTTTTTCTGGAGATTGAAGAGGCTTCTCAGAAGGAGGATGGTAATGGAGGACAGGCTGTGGAGTAAATTGAATTAGGCAGGGCGAGATGACTTGTAGTAAGAAATGAAATGTCATCCTCGCAGAGGCTGGAAATGTAAAACATGTGAATGTTAAACAGTGTGGTTCTAGCGTCACCCCTCTTTTTCCCCCTTCTTTTTTCACAATCTTCAAAATGCTGACTCCACTCACACGTTCAAGTGTGCCTTGCATAAATCTCAGCCTGCGGAGGGAGATGATTCCACTCCATCCAAACGCACACACGCTGGCTCACATTTTGAATCTCTTTCTGAAATGATCCCGCTTCCACATAGGAACACACTGGGGGTGTAAGGGTTCATATTTCTCGCAGTTCGCTGTGTATCACTGTTCTGTGGTCACAATTTCAGTCGGTACATCGCTATTAGGGGTGCACCGATTTATGAAATGTAAAGCAGATACTGATATCAAGTATTTTTACACTGTGATCCAAAGGATAAAAAAACAATTGCTGATATCATTTTTCAAATAGCCCCTTTTAGCACACTTTTACAAGCATGAAGCCATATGTGTGAGCAAAATGCACCACACTTAAATTATAGACAACAGTTTGCATTTTGAGAAGTGTCAGTGTTTGCTGAAAAAAAACGTTCAAAAGTTTGGGGTCAATAGATTATTTTGTTCTTTTAAAGAAATTCATAATTTTATTTAGCTAGGATATATAGTATAAAGTATACACTATTAAGTACCCATGAAGTATTAGTCGACTACATATTTGTCATCATCACTCGGGTTCCAGTGTTTCTTTTTTAAATCTTGTCTATATGTGATTCATTAATGCAGAATCCTCACAATTTATACACTTTTAATATTCGTATATTAAATGTGATCATGCTGAATTGTTGGTGGGGAACGGTTGGGCCCCACCCATAAACTCGGCAGTGTAAAAATGCTTTCAGTAATGTCCCTGCACAGATGTATTAACGCTAACACACACCCTCGCTCATTGCCGTGCTCTTAATACGTGCATTAAACCGCTGAATGAACACCGTGTATGTGCTATGGTGACAAAAAAAGTCATCAATCATTAATGGCTCATTTGGGAGGGACTATCAGCTTTTCAAACAACTACTAACTGAAGAATGATTCCTTGTGTTGCAGGAAGCCGAGCTCCGCAAGTCTTGTCTTTGGCAACAGTCCCATTCGTTTTACGTCGTGGGTGTTTTTCTCCTCTGGAATTGTGATTTGCATTGTCATCATTCTCGCCACTGCACATGTAGGCCTATAGGGTTATTAATAATATCCTTCAGTTACAAAGCCTCAAGAGACAAAGCTATAAAAATCAACATTGCAGTTGAATTTCAGTTGTTTTTTTACTGCATCATATCGAAGTAAACCTTCATAGCTCAACTTGTTTTTCTTAGTACCTTGTTTTATGTAACTCTTCCTTCTGACTCACTTTAAATTGTCACGTTACCATGGGCGTCAAACAACACACCATCACACAGGCTTTCTGTGAAATAAATACAAGCATAACTGCTATCACCCCCTTTCTCTTATGGAGGCAGTAAAAGTTAAAATTATTAGCTCGGGGATCCAAGCACACAGACAGGGTGAATAATCCCTCAGTAAATGTGAAACTGCGACTCAAATCTTTGTTATGCTTTGGGCGGGGTGCTGGGTAGAAGGGGAGCCAGCTCAAGTTTCTTTGAGGCGTGAGGAAGGCCGGATTCAATCAAATGTTGGAAACGCTCTGCCCAGACCACAATCTATAACACACAACACATTATTTTATGCTTATTACTTTCATTTGATCATGTCGGTCAGCTGAACTGGAAGTTTGCATAAACTTCAGCTTCAAAACATAAGCACGTCCTCGTTCAAAACAAGGATCCTCAATGAGGCTGCCAAGAGCGTGAGGGTACTGCCTGAGCCACATACTAATCTGACTCCCCACAGGATTGTCCAGTCCAAATCACTGGTCTGCAAAACTACATCCTCTGTCAGCAACCAGTGCCCTGTGATTTGTTTCCACATCGTTCAGCGACTGAACAGTCAATCCATTTCATTTATCTCAAAACTTTGTCAATTCATTTCAGTAGCAAAAGGGTTGTTAGCTTATTTGTTACAATTATCAAGAACTGACATTCTCAATCCATGTTACTTCTGAACTTTAACATAATTATCCAGCCGGGCATACTATTTGCCATTCATTTTATGTATTGTCAATTGTATTTATTTATTGTATTGTGAATTTTATTTAAAGCTGCAGTCCGTAACTTTTTTTGGGTTAAGGATTATCCAAAATATTTTTTTGACCAAGTACATAACAAGCCAGTGTTCAAACCTATCTGCTTACCATAGCTCAATTTACAAAGGTAAGCTTGTAATAATGTTTTTAATTTAAGCTTATCTTTGCGTCACTGCGTCACATCTGTACACATGTACACAAGAAGGTGTCCTGGCTAGCAGGCTATATTGCATGTGAGGATGTTGGAGGTGGAGATTTATAGCCTTTTCTCACAGCACTTGATATAATTAAACGTATCAATTTGATGGCGGATCCAGAAAGGTCCAAATGACAATCACCAGTTACAACCGGAGATTCATCCGTTGTAAAATGCAAAAATCTTCGGACTTCAGAGTGGCTACAGAAAAAAAGAGACTTCAAACGGCTGATGTGAAAAGAAGTATAAAAATGGCCTTTAAAGTTGGCGTGAACTTCATGTTTTGAAGGTTTTTTTCAGCTTTTTGTCTGCTGGACAGGTACGACATTTTAATGGTTGAATTAGGCTATGTACCAGTACCAGTTTGACGTGTTGTGATAAACAATCGTTAGATTAATTATCACGATTTATTGCAATGCCCTTTCCCCCTTAGTTGGTCAGAAAAAAAGTGGATGTTAGCTACTTACTTGTTCAGATAATGTATTCTTTTGTTCTTATGTCGGCTATACTTCAAACAGTAGAATCTGTGATTCTGAATCCACACTGTAGCACAATTCACTTAAAGTTGATATTTCCTTGAATAACTGCAATTGCAGTTTTAGAACAAAGATGGTGACAGAGGAAAAACTACGGACTGCAGCTTTAATTTACACTTGCCTAAAGGATTATTAGGAACAACTGTTCAATTTCTCATTAATGCAATTATCTAATCAACCAATCACATGGTAGTTGCTTCAATGCATTTAGGGGTGTGGTTCTGATCAAGATCTCCTGAACTCTAAACTGAATGTCAGAATGGGAAAGAAAGGTGATTTAAGCAATTTTAAACGTGGCATGGTTGTTGGTACCAGATGGGCTGGTCTGAGTATTTCACAATCTGCTCAGTTTCTGGGATTTTCACGCGGAACCATTTCTAGGGTTTAAAAAGAATGATGTGAAAAGGGAAAAGGCAAACATCCAGTATGCAGCAGTCCTGTGGGCGAAAATGCCTTGTTGATGCTAGAGGTCAGAGGAGAATGAGCCGACTGATTCAAGCTGATAGAAGAGCAACTTTGACTGAAATAACCACTCATTACAACCGAGGTATGCAGAAAAGCATTTGTGAAGTCACAACATGCACAACCTTGAGGCGGATGGGCTACAACAGCAGAAGACCCCACCGGGTACCACTCATCTCCACTACAAATAGGAAAAAGAGGCTACAATTTGCAAGAGCTCAGCAAAGTTGGACAGTTGAAGACTGGTCTAATGAGTCTCGATTTCTGTTGAGACATTCAGATGGTAGAGTTAGAATTTGGCGTAAACAGAATAAGAACATGGATCCATCATGCCTTGTTACCACTGTGCAGGCTGGTGGGGGTGGTGTAATGGTGTGGGGGATGTTTTCTTGGAACACTTTAGGCCCCTCAGTGCCAAAAGGGCATTGTTTAAATGCCACGGCCTACCTGAGCATTGTTTCTGACCATGTCCATCCCTTTATGACAACCATGTACTCATCCTCTGATGGCTACTTCCAGCAGGATAATGCACCATGTCACAAAGCTTGAGTCATTTCAAATTGGTTTCTTGAACATGTCAATGAGTTCACTGTACTAAAATGGCCCCCACAGTCACCAGATCCCAACCCAATAGAGCATCTTTGGGATGTGGTGGAACGGGAGCTTTGTGCCCTGGATGTGCATCCCACAAATCTCCATCAACTTAAAGATGCTATCCTATTAATATGGGCCAACATTTCTAAAGAATGCTTTCAGCACCTTGTTGAATCAATGCCACGTAGAATTAAGGCAGTCCTGAAGGTGAAAGGGGGTCAAACACAATATTAGTATGGTGTTCCTAATAATCCTTTAGGTGAGTGTATTTTTTATGTCTTTTTAATTTATTAGTTAAAAAAAATACTCATTTACTTTTTGAGTTTGTAAATGGCATTAATTTATTCTTGTGTTAAACAAGATAAAACTTCAGGGCAGGACATGACTGGTTTGTTTAAAGTGAACATTACTTTACATTTATTGCACGGCTCTGTGAAATACTTGATTCTGATTGGTCAATCACGTATTCCAGTGGTATGTTATTCCCAGATAACAACTGCCAAAGTTAAACGGGTACGAGTGAACTTGAATGACACTACATAAATTAATAATGCTGTCGTTGACTATCTGACACAATCTTGTGGCTGTAATACACTTGACCGCCATGGGTTACAATGGAAGACTTCAAGGGTTTACTTTATAAAGTTTTAAATATGGATATTTTTCTTACACAAACGCATCGATTTGAATCAGAAGGCCTCTATTAACCAATCAGAGCCGTGTGGAGCACATTATTTGACGGACAGTTGCATTTTTTATGGACTTCAAAAACAGCTAAGGTTACAACTACTGCTTGGATTAATGTTAGCTGGATTAACGTTAGCCAGGACTTTTTAAATAACTCTGATTTTAGTTGTCTGAAAGAAGAATGTCATATACACCTATGATTACTTGAGGGTGAGTAGGCTAAATCATGGGATTAGTTTCATTTTTGGGTGAACAAACCCTTTCAGCATTAATTTTCAACATAAAGCCTATGGTAAAAACAAATCTTCAGCTATATAGACAAAGGCTTAAAGCAGTTTGGAACTGTTTTTCTTTGCGGAAGCTTTGCGGAAGAGCTAATAAAATATTTAAACTCAATAGTAATTGTTTGTAATAGAAAATGTTGTTTCTAATTTACTTGAGACTAGCCTAGAGATCTAGACCCACCCTAGCGGCAGCAAATCTAATCTGCCGCGAGTGTAGTCTAGCAACTCTTAATCACGCTTCTGAGCTGTAAACGCCAAACTCTGGTCAGGCCAATCACATCGTGTATAGAGTCGGTGGGCGGGGCTGAACATAATGACGGCAGAGTTGCGTTTGCGTGCTTCTAGTAAACACAGAAGCTGGCGAACGGCGGTCTTTCGAATCAGCTTTGACTGCGACTCTGGAAGACTTGGAGTTAAGCATTTCTCTGAGAAAAAAAAACAAAGAACGGCACTGAAGTCATTCTTAAAAAGGGAAGATGTGTTTCGGAGTTTTGCCGACCGGATATGGCGAATGTTTAATCTATCAACAAGCTCTGCTTCACGTTTCTCTGGTTGGTTGTAGCTCTATCCAATTGTTTGAGGGAGTTTGAAAGAAAACCGTTTATCCAGCCCCTCGGATTGAGCCCTGTCAATGGTGAGTTCCCAGACCAAACATCTTGATGTGGGTCTGGCTTGTCAGGCTAACTTGAGGCAAGTACACTGAAAAAAATAGGGCACAATGTACTATATAAATATGAAGGAATTTGCCTTTTTTTTTTTTTTTTTTTTAACAGGTGTTTTACACATTGCATTAGTTCGTGTTTTAAGGATCAACGGAAATTTTCATAAAATTTCCTGGATAATGTACTGGCAGAAAATAACCAATACATTTTCCGTTTTTATGTTTTACAGTGTAGCTGTGTAATAAGCGGAATAATGTGCGTCCAGCCAGTTGTCCATATAATACATATAGGAGCCAGGCATGTGAGTTTGCCTTTGCAACATGTTCTCCCTCCCAACTTGTCACATATTATCAAAGATTGGTCGGGACCCATCTGCGTCACTTTTTGACACACAGGGTACACCTATAGCATAATTTTCTGACGTGCAGGGTACCCATTTGATTTAAGTTTTTTGCCTAATGGTCAGATCAAGCAGCATTTAATTGTTTACATTCGTAAAAGTACACATGATTTTATTAATATTTATACGGTAGGCTACTTTTATATTTTGGAGCAACTAACCCCATTCCTACCCTAAACCTACCCCCTTCTCAATAAAATAAAACACTTAACGTTAAAAGGCAAGTACAGCCACAAGTATTTATTGTAAAAACTGACTAAAAAAGTCATATATTTATGTAAAGAACAGAGTTGACCGAGAACACACACTCAGTCAAATCTCATTTAAAAGATACACAGACTCTTTAGCATGATGCAATCGGTCATGAGATGCACGAGAGCCAAAGGCATTTTACAGTCAAAGCTGACGTAATGTTTCTTCGGGTGGCAAAGTGAAAGTGTGGATGATCTTCTGCATGTGGAGATGCTGATTGCTTTAGTGTCTTTTCTTCACACAAATCAATCGTTTGGCTTCCGAACACTTGGAATATTTACATTTGGAGTAAATTGTATCAGCAGTAGTATCTGACTGTAATATCATATAATAAACAATGGTTCTTGAATAAAATAATAAAATAAATGTAACTGAAATTATGCTGGCTGCCTGATTAAATTGAAAATCACACTCCAACATGTCATAATGGCAAAATCAAAACCCAATATATAATTTATTCATGATTATAACTTCCCCATGCCCAGTGCATCTGTGTATGACGGGAAATGTTTCTCATTTAAATCAATAAGAGTACTCTGCGCAATGCGTGCGGCACTGAAGGGAAAATAGACCAAGCGTCAATATGGGACGAGTTGGGTTTGAGAATTTGTTGGCTAAAACAATGACGGAATAGCTATTTGGCAATTGGTTAACATTATCCCATATCCTACACAGCCAAAGTGATATCAGTAGAAATGAAAGTTGTTTCAGAGGGGGAGCATGCTACATTTTAATGCAATATTATAAAGACTGACATTTTGTTTTTCTTTGGAATAACATGCACTGATAGATCGTTCACAATAAGGCCAGGAACATACATTAAGAAAATAGATAGGCTCAATTCCGATTTCATGTTGACTTTTATGAAATATTGTCTTCCGGAGCTTTTTATATCCCCTTTCTCCTCGGTTTCCCTCCATTTCTTTTTTGCATTCTCTATCACTGTTTCTCATATCCACAGACACTGACACAGTGTGTTACACATGCATGCAGGTGATGATATGCCTGAAAGTAGAAGATCCATCATTGTCCCTGGCTGGTGTTCTTCTGCACATACACACACATGCGAACCCCTCTGGCTCGTGTCTAGTCGAACATCCATTCTCAGCTCAGAGGGAGAGCACATAGAGACTGACATGATCATCTGTCCCCGCAGCAGGGAGATTTAGACAGTGTGCACACATTTACTGAATAAACTCCCATACGCCATTCATGTTCATAATCGCTTACATGCACCATAAAAAAAATCTTGTCAATTGTGATGAAAAACCAATACCACCCTGTAAACCTCATCCATAGAAGCAAAACATCTGATCTGGAGTTACAAAGCTATTGGTGCAGTCGAAGGAAGCCATGATTTTTCCATTGCATGAGCAAAAAAAAAAAGCTTCCCACCCAACGGGAGCAGGAGGGCTTTTTCATTTGGCCAATGAGGGGAAGACTGTGGCTTTCAAAGCAAACCATTTTGATAGTTAACACAAAGCCACTTTAAAGCACAGCTGCACCACTGACGTGAATAATACTATTTAATTTGTCTAATCTTAGCCCAAATTCCGGGTGGTTGCAATGGGGTGCGTGTGTTAGTGTGAGTGTGTGTGTGTGTGTGTTACCATATCTTCCATTCATCTGTTTGGCATTTGCGTTTGTAGCCAAAATTGTGTTGTAGTCGCATCTGCAGCAAAATAGCACATCCCTCTTATACCGACAATATATATTGAATGCATATCAAAAGTTTGTGTATATGTGTGTGGGATCAGATTTTGTGGCACACGGGGTATTAAGTCTCGGAAAGCACAAAGAGCCGTGTTGTTTTATGCCTCTCTGCTCTTTCATTTATGTCAGATCAGTTGTTCACATGCTGTGTACGCTGACGGCAAAGAAAGGGGCTCAAGAAAGAGAGAGGCTTGTGGAGTTAAAAGGCCAAGTTTTGGCACACGCAGAGTCAAACTGATGGAGGAGATGATTTTTGGTTTCTTTTTCAAGGCCACTGTAATTTACTCCAGCTCTATAAATCTCTTTGAATAGTAAAAGAGAGAAATGCTTACATATATGTATTTCGGAAACTATTTGCCAATGCCAGAGACTGTAAAATTTGGCTTCTTTATACACACTGCATTGATAGACACTTTGAAGGTTTCATTACTAATGCTTTTAGAACATTAACACAGCCTTTAACTGGTTTTACAGTAATGACATGTTTGGGTAAATGAGTGACGTATGTTTTTTTTTTCTTTCTGTTTTTCATCAGCTCAGTCCATGTATTTTTTTTTCTCTTTTTATTTGGCTGATGTACTTTTGATGCATTTCTCATGCATTTACAACATTTTTATGGGTTTTCTTTTTTCCTTCCTTTACAAATTGTGGAAGTCTGTCCAATTATTTTTCTTTTTCTTTCGCCCCCTTTGAGTTTCACTGGCCACAGCCAGTTTGGCAGCACTACGTTTACTGCACATTTTATATTGCTTACCAACAAGCTGAAAATCATAAAACGTTTAGATGCTCACTGGAAAGGGGAATGTTTTGGGTGTTTTTGGAGATGATTCCTCATGCTGAGAGGTCAGTGAAGTTTTGACTGCTCTGATCTGGGTTTCATTAGCACAGGAAATGTCCCATGTAGACATGCTGGGCGTTTATGCCTGGAGAATGAACTCACATTCACTCTGTTAATTGCTTGAGGAGTCTGTTTGAAAATGTTAGAGGAAAGAGAAGAAATAGCTGTTGTCAGAACAGCAGGCCAGTGACGACTGAACTATATACACCCCAACAGGTGTGCGAGAAAGATAAACGAAAAAAAATAATAATCTCTCTTTTGTTTGTAACAAATTATAACTAGTGAACAAACATTTATTTGTGTGAAAGTTTGGCAGGTGTAGTAAAGAAATTATTCAGGGGGACATCATGTATAAATATATACGGTTGTCTGAGGTTAACTAATGATGTTTGTGGGTTTTTACATCCAAAATCATCATAACTAATAAGTAATAGGCTATTTTCTACACTGGTTTTGAGGCTCTCTCCTGAACGCTAGGTTTTGATGGGCGTGCCACACTGGAGACATGGAAGTAAACACCCACGGTTTGGATAAGATTTGCATATTTAATGAGCTTCAGCTCCCCTGTCAGTTCAGTTCACATGAGGGAGGGATTGTTTTATAAGCGGCAATGGGGATTCTCTCACAGGGCTCGTAAACGCCTTTATCTAGCAAACACAATGATTTATATTTCATCCACCCGCGATTGATTGGAATATTATTTCTGTGGTACATGGCCCGCACGATATGTGGATATAAGCATAAACACACACGTTTGTTTTTGTGACATATGGGGACATTCCATAGGCGTTATTATACCGTACTTACTTTCCCCTTACACTGCCCCTACACCTAAACCTACCCATCACAGGAAACATTCTGCATTTTTACTTTCTAAAAAAAAACTCATCCTGTATGATTTGTAAGCATTTTGAAAAAAGAGGACATGGCCAAGTCGGTGGGCGGGGCTACTTAATTACACATGCTTATTATTCTGTAGAGGCGGTGTTTCACCACTAGATGACGTCAAGATGCGAACACGATCGTTTTCTGGGCCTGGTGTCTATAAAAGCTTTTCTTTGACTAACGAGGATGTTTTCAGCTCTGAAACTTACAGGATAATCTTATATTACCATGACCTTATGCTCAAGGGAAAGTTGATTTCTCAATTCATCACCCATTTAAAACAAACAAAAAAATGATCCATATGACTTCTGTCTTCATATTCTAAGTGTTCTGAAGCTGTTACACAACAGACGCGAATTCACGTCATGGGCGGCGCTTCTACCAGGCGACTTTCATTGCGAAATAAAAATGTTATAAAGTTAAATTTCTTCACTTTCCCCTCAGCCTAACGATTAGGCAGGGAACAAATTATAGATCAATGAGACCAACTTTTCCCGATCTGATTCTAAACAAGACGAATTATATCTCATATTTAACCACTTCAGAGACATTACAGCGGCAGTCGTCAGAAGGACTAGCCGAGTTAAGGCTGCTCTCTGCTGATCGCCTGGATCTCACAACGCTCTCTTAATAAATAAACCACAGATTAGAGCTTTAAAATCTGTTTACAACTACATTCTTGCTTGAAAAACTCTTAAAACTACATTTTATGACACATAACAGTAGCATTTTTAAATTACTCTGGCCTCAGGGTTTCTCATCTGTCACTTCACCAAGTGATTGGTCAACGCTGTGCGAACATCCACTAAAATTCAGATTTTTCAACTTGCAGATGTCTATTCACTTCATTGCATTGACTTAACATGTAAATGACTCGCGCTTATCACTTCATTCGCGTCTAGTGTGAACACAAACTTCTTTTCAAGCTTCTCTCCTCTTACATAAAAATAATAATAATAATAAAAAAAATCTCATTTTAGACATCTAATTTTTGATCAGTCTTTTGTTTTGCTCTATCCTTTGCTTGTGCAGGTTAGGGGTTACTCTTTTACTGTAAATCAACGCGTACAGCGTCATGTCGGAAGGTAAGTTGTTTTAGTTTATAAAGTTATTTTTTAATGTTTTTATTTATTTATTTATTTTTACACATTTCTTACACTGCCATTATAAATCTTGAAAGAAGACTTTTTTATATATATATATTTTATATATATATCCAATTGTAGTCATCTAAAAGAAAAAAATCATACATCTTGGATGGCTTGACGTTAAGTAAATTATGAGGTAAATTACATTTTTGGGTAAACTGTTCATTGAAATTGTTGATCATGTTGGCAAAACTGGTCTAAATTAATCATTCAGCTGAATCACTTGTCCTTCAACTTACTGACCTAACTTTGGAATATGAATGTGATATTTTTTTGTCTGAATGATTCAGTCCCCATTTATTGTAATTGCATGGAAAAGAGGGAGTATAGTGCACTTTTTTCTTCTTTTTTTTGTAGCACAGAAGAGAATCATATAAGTATCGAACAAGTATGAGTAAATAATGACAGGTGAATAACGTATGTTTTTAATATAATTTATTTTCCCATCTTTTCATTGCACTACCATGCTGTCAAGAGAAATCATTTGTTTGTCGTTCAAGCTAAACATAATGTAAGTAAACCAAAATGATAAAATGGTGAAATTGGTGAATAGAGAAAATACAAGTTCTTAATATCACATTTGCATTTAATCTGTGTTTTAAATGATGCTTTGTTTCATTTTACATTGTCACACACGACTTGGATACACACTTCTGCACATGTAATGATATTCTTGTGCACTCAAAACATACTCAAATGCTCAGTCACCCAGAGCATTCTGTTCTTTGCCTCATGATCAGCTCTGCTCTGCTTCGGTGGCAAGGACTGATCTTTTATACTAATTTTGGATTAATGGATTAATTCGTCCCTCAATGCAGACACTCACAGCCACATTTAAAATAACAAATGGGCTTGCAGAACCCCTCCAACACACACTTTTCTCTCTCTCTTTCTCTTTCTTGCTTTCAAAACCTTTAGATGAATAGGGGGGTCTGCAACAGTGCATAACAGTGAATGTGTTCAGGTCCTGCCACAGCCAGCCCAACTTTAATCCCACTTAATGCTCAGAGTCAACTTTACGCTCCCAATCACAGTCTAACTTTAATCTCTGCTCAAGCTGGACAAAACCCCCTTTCCAACCACCCCTAAACCACTCCAGAGAGAGCGAAGAAGACAACGAAAAAAAAAAATGGGGAGGCTGTTTATGCAGAGATGTATTTTAACTTTTTTTTGACAGATCTAAAGATGCTAACTGTCACATCACACTGGACTCCGAATCTCCTCTCAAAAACTAGTGAACTGCTAAATTTGTAGCAAATTCATAGCTATTGAATGATAATTATGAACATTTCATTGCTTCTTCCCATTAACAGATTGTCAGTCCAACCCCATCTCCACCAATCTTAGGCCAGGCCTCCTTTAGTTTTGTAAAATAATGAATTGAAGGCCCTTTTTAAATCTGTGACTTTTTTGAGTATAGGCAATGGATAAACTTTGTGTGAAATATTTATAGTGTACATTTAAAGAAAGGCTTTGAAACAGAGACAGTCCCAGCGTTAGAATCATGACACATCATTACCGAAAGAGAGACAGAAAATAAGTCTTTTTTTTAAGCAGTTATTTGATTAGAATATTTCTCTCATAATTTTTTTTAATTTTTTTCTCTCCTGCAGAACACAAAAGATGATTTGAAAAATGTCAGGGCCAATCAACATTGAGAAAGATACAGTATATCAGAAAAAATTGGATTTGTTCAAAATATCTTACTTTGTGTTCAACAGAAGAAACTCAGAATGCAGAAACTTTTGGAATGAATAAATATTTTTTTTGTGGCTGAATTTGAATGATCCCTTTTAGGACAGTTTGGCTAGTAGTGCAAGCACAATCATCTAATTACTTATCAAAAGAGAAGTAAAATTGAGAAAACTGCAGAACCAACTCATATAAAGGCTTTCTGCCCTTTCTAATCATTTGTAAGTACTCAGATCTCTGCAATGTCCATAAAGTCAACTTTCAGTCTGACTTTTCCCCCTAGAGTATTTAATAAAACTCTGGACAAAAGTTTGCTTTGTTGCAGATTGTGTTACTTGTTTTCTTCCCCTATATGGCTGGAGTCTCAGTGATCTACCTGAGGAGAGGTTTCTCTGACCTGGCTTACACTGACGCTTTGTGCTTTTAAATGTAGCTGAGTTTTTCTTTTGCCTGTCCCTTAAGTCTCAGCATTTGGGCCCTCTTCACAGTCTCCCTTCATATCCTTTATGAGCTGTGAAGTGACCACAAGCCTAAGCCCCCGTGCTTAATATGCTGCTTCTCTCCCTTTTTTTGGCTCACCTATTTTTTCAGTTTCCTTTCACAAGCCTCTGGGAAAAATGTATGACTGAAAAGGGCTGCAGAGAGAGAGAGAGAGAAAAAAAAAAAACTTTGACAACTTTAAAAGGGAAAATCCCTTAATGCATCTCCAACCTTATCTCAAACACCTCAGTATCTGTCTCCAGCGCCAGGCCTTTGAAAGGATATTTCAGAGCTGGAAAGAGCCAGGAGGAGACTGGGTCTAAGGCAGGCTTGGGAATGAGTTATAGGCCCTTTAGAGTCTGGGAATCTCTGAGTTCTGACCAGGGCTTTGACCTGCTGCCTGAACCACACGTACAGCAACTGAACAACTGGTACATGGCTAAGAGCACGAGGAACCGAAAAGCGAATTCACAGACACCTTTTATTTGAACTGTTTGGGGAATATTTATGGACCACTGTAGTTAATGTTTAAATGTTAAGTTATAAATTAAAGATTAACATCACTCAGTTTTTAATACATAATAATAATAATAATAATAATAATAATAATAATTATATATATATATATATATATATATATAATAACTAATATATATATATATATATTTCTGGAGGATTATGGCACTGAAGACTGAAATAATGACTAATGAAAATTCAGCTTTGAAAATGTATAAAAATAGCAACAATATTTCAGTCTTACTTTTTTTAATGTATTTTTTTTTCATATGCAGCCTTGGTTAGCACTCCTTTAAAAAAAACATAGTGTGCATAAGACCAGACAGTATGACATATTTTGTAATAATTATTGGTAACACTTTATTTTGATGGTCCCCTTTAGACATCCCGTTCTTATCTTCTTCCCTCTGGTCCACTCTGACTTATTGCTATTCCTATATTTGTCATTTATTTTTTCCTCAGTCACACACTAATCACTAGTTCACTCATTGCAGCTAATTAATTCACACATTCGCCATCCGACACTCATTCACTCGTTTGGTCGCTCGCGATCACCCCCGCGGTCCCTCTCTCACCCTGTCTGTTACGGCGACTTTAACAGGCTCGGTCCAGTGCAGGCCGATAAATCTCTAGCTGAGGATAAAGTTCAAGTAGATAAAATCAAACAGATGTCGGTAGGGAGGTTCACTCTCTGTGACCCATAAAAGTGCTCTCATCAAAGCCTGGAATCATTTGTTTTGAATTATGACTCTGTTTTCGGAGGAGGAGGGGAGGGCACGAAGAGCTGTTTGCAGTGTAATAGGAACTGTTTATCTGAAAACAGTGTGGGGATGCCAGCGCACAGCCCAACCCTGGGAAAGGTACTAGTGACAGACGCCTGATTGACAGCTGTCTAGGTTTTTGTTTTAGATGCGTCTTGGTCGGTTGGTTGTGAAAATGCATAAATGTATCGATATTACATCTACAGTTTTAGATGATCAGAAATGTTAAGACTGTGCAATCAATAAAAAAAAAAAAAATGCTAATTTTTAGAGAATAAAAAAAATCACGCAGCTGGCTTATATAAATTGGCTGACAAAAATGAGATGTTTAAGTCACCCAGACAATATTTACTATCTGTAAGTGTTTTGGATCATAGGTGATAAGATCTTAGGCAAACCCAAATAACAAGCTTATGAATTTGAGCAAATGTTTGCTTTCTCTGGCTCATCGGACGCACGTGATATTTTCTTTCCCGTCGCTGTTTTATTCTCGACCTCTCGGAGATAGTGCCATACGAGGGTTGTATTTTCAGTGGGAGTTCAAGTCGGGGTTAAATAGTTGCTTTATCAGAGTGATCTGGCCCCCAGTGCTGGTTAAGTGAGGGCCACGACTACAGAACGCTTACCTACTGAGAGTCTGCCCTTCAGCCCTCAGTGATGTATGTTTTTACAGAGAGAAGAAATACAGTCCATTTGGCTTCATGCTTGAGACAACGGATTTCCAACTGTCGTCATAATTCAGGCACTGAGTGTGTTGTCGTTCTCCGGCCTGATAATAAACTCGCCTTTAATGTGTCTGTGACATCGGAAGCCGCGGGTCAGCGCGTGAGAGAAAATAGAAAGCGAGAAGGGCCCAAAAAAACCAATAGCTGGATTTAGAGTTAGCGTGCAACCGTGCATTTTTGTTGTTTCTTCTCTGACTCTGTTTTCTTTGCTTGAATACCAAGTCTTTTTCATCTGCGTGCGATCACACACAGTCATTATAACGCTCTGTATTTCTGATCTCACGGTTTTCTGCTTAATATTTGCTTGTAGTGGATGTGGAGCCTTGGGTGAATGGAGGCTAGAGAAGAGTTCAGTTTCTCTCATCTCCTTTTTTTTTTCTCCCTTCATTTTTATTAGCCTCCTGCTCTTGACCTTGTTAGTCAGTCACGGAAGCGTGTAAATCTATCTGACTATGCAACTGAATGTTGAAAAGTTACAGCTTCTCGGGGAATTTCACCTTGACTTCTTTATACATTGTTGTGAAGGAAACCATCTCTGGACAGAGCTCAGCTGCCCTCATATCTGTTCTGACCCTCTTATAGGGGAGATGAAAGAGATGACCAGATAGGGAGAGAGTAATTCATCATCATTTATATGCGTCTTCTGTATTTTCTGTATAATTGAATAGATGATATATGCATATTCAAAACCTATAGTGTTTCTAGTTTCATGCAATTTAAATGAAATTTATCTTTAGATTCACTGCAAGTAGGTGGAATGTAGCAAAGCCTATTGGCTATTCAAAAAAGGGATGAGCCCTTGTCCAAATGTCTTCATTCAATAGGAAACACCACAGGAAAGAAAACTGCCTTTCAAAAAATCTTTGAGGTAGTTTATAATGGTTTATGGGAAAGAATAAACTCATATGGAAAAGTCTGACATATCTAAAACTGTAAATGTACAATTTGCCTGTGTTTCCGTTCGTATAAGTGTGTGTCTTTCACTACCAATTTAGGTACTTCTTAGTCACTCTCTCCAGGGGGCAGCAACAATGACAGCTGTAGTGTTGAGCAGAGAGTCGGTGTAAGAAACACAGATGATGCGTACAAATGCGGTTAACAGAAGTCTTTAAACATTCCTGGTAGCTAAAACACTGATGTATTTAGTGACAAGAAAGTAGTGTTCGTTTATGCATGCAAAACTCTGAAGATTAAAAGGTGCATTAGAAACGAACACTGTAATTAAACACTGTCTGTGCTCACTTGACCCAGCGAGGGGTGTTTTCTTAAGTAGCTTACTTGGTTTTGAAGCGCACAAAAGCCCAACAAAGGGTGGAATTGGAGAAGATTGTAATCAGGAATCATAACGTCAGCCCTGAGATTTAGGTTTTATGTCGGCAGCTCCAACTGTTTTTTTTTTGCTGAACGGTAAGGAGTCACATTTTAACCATTTAACCTTTTAAACAAATATTTACCTAACTCTATGGTAAGATATTCAAACTATATAAATATTAACTTTTATATGTGTATTTATTGTTTTTAAATGCTTGCATAAATGGGCAGCTTTACAACTAAGAATAATGAAAAATAAAACGATAAAAAGGCTTGACCACACCTGGAAAGTCCAAGGATGTGTGTGTTGTTAGAAGCAGGAATTTTAGAGTGACATTTCACTGTTGCTGGTGACAGAGGAGGGACGACCTTCACATGGTTTAGATCATTAAGCCTCCACTTTCTTCCGCCCCAGTGATATTGAGACTAGACTGGCGATTCGTGCCATTTGAAGTGCCTAATTTACTTAGAGTGTTTTTGCTGGATGTCCCCAGAATGGATGCACAGCATTTTTATTGACATAAATGTGTGAGGAGAAAACAGACGAACAACAAATATGTGTGCAGTGTATCTCAGTGAGTGACAGGAAGTCATTTCACACTGGTAAACACACATTCAAACAAAAATCCTCAAACACTGTAAAATTGCTTTATTTGTGTCAATGTGACATCATCACTCATATTTTGCTGCCCATAATATTTATTCTTGCACAACCACAATTGTTGTATTATATTACATTAATGCTTTTAATATTGTTAGTTTAGATTGTTGTTTATTATTGTTAGATTATTACTCTTTTATGCATATACACATTATTCTAATTCATTTTAATCATATAAACTAATATATAATCTTATGTTTCTTTGCTCACAAGAACTTTAAACTTTACTTTTTTCTAACATGTAGGCTTATATAAAAACAAAATAACAAAATAAAGTGTGAAACATAAAGTGTGCTTGCAATTTTTTATTGACATTTTTGTATGAAT
Source organism: Pseudorasbora parva (assembly GCF_024679245.1). NCBI lineage: Eukaryota > Metazoa > Chordata > Actinopteri > Cypriniformes > Gobionidae > Pseudorasbora > Pseudorasbora parva. Next base: position 23,810,288 of record NC_090182.1, read on the forward strand.
ATGTGTACCCCTGACTTGCCTGTCTAATTGTAAATCTGATGTCTGTTATGATAGGAGAATGCTCTGATCTCTGACCTGTACGACCTCAGTCTATTGCCCGCAACCTCTGTGCGTCTGCCTCTGCCTTGCTGCTATAAAACAGCCACCCAATTTGGTTTCCATTAGAGAGTTTGCTATAGTTCTGCTGACATATCGACCCAAAAACTCATCCATGTCTTAATGTCCTATTGAATTGAATGGAATGGTGGTTAAGACTGAGTCTAGACACTATCTGAAAGTGAAAGAAGTGCACTGTGAACTCATCCAGTTAACTTGTAGGTTTTTTAAACACACACACACACACACACACACACACACACACACACACACACACACACACACACACACACACACACACACACACACACACACACACACACACACACACACACACACACACACATAATATGTATGTTGTGGTACATCAGTGATCGTAAAATTCAGTGCAATATGCGACATTTCAATATTTCATTAATAGACTCAAAATTATTACAGTTCTCTATCGCAATTGTATTGCAAAAGCAAAAAGAGTGTTTTTTCCATTCCATAATAATGGTTTACCTTGAATACTAGCACAATTAAAAAACAATAAATACATAAATAAACAATACTGTAAAATAACTCTGTAATTTTCTTTATTGAAATGATTAAAGATGTCATGTCAACATTAGGTGTTCACTCAGTATAAAAAAGTCCTTGAACTGTGGTGTAGTAAATATGATCATAGACGTGGCCAAAGCGTGTCTTTTTTTCTGTATGTGGGTATTAAAAGAAAAGGCCTGGGATAGCTTCGAGTTGCTGAAATTTGGAAGCTTCTTTCAAATGGATCACTGAAAAATTAGCTGAAAAATGTTCACTGTATTTACAATACCTTCTAAAATACAATCTAAAAATACTGTAATGTTGGCAGTCAAAATTAAATTAATAAAATAATGAGATTAGATAAAATAATGATACATTATTTGGAGCAAAAGTTTCCTTAATTTTCCTATGAGTTGTTTTTTTTTTTTATAAAGAATTTACAGAGTATTTTGTGAAACAATGAGAAAGCAGAGTACTTACAGGTGACCCTGTATAAAATGCTTGTACCTGAATCACTATTCTAAATTATTTAGAGCCTTGAGGGACAACAAAAGTTCCTTGTCAGATTTCATATCCTCTGAATTATAATTCATAGACATGGGAAGATGAAAGGTCATCAAAAAAAAAAAAAAAAAAAAGAAAAAACTCCCCCTACCCCTCTTTTCCCAGCCCCTGTGTTGCACATTCATCCTTCTTATTACTACAATGGAGCTTCACCTTCTCTTTTTAATCATGGCTGCAGATATTAAACTGCACCGTCGGCTGAGGCTTGTATGGCATAGGGATTTACGGGGGGATTTGCATCTTCCTGTTCTTCCAGTTCAAATATCTATGTCTTCGCCGATCAAATTATCATAACTATAGTAGAGCAGAACTCTTCTCAAAAAATACCTGCAAAATAGAAATGTAGGGGAGAGCAAAAATACATGAAGGAAAAAAAGAGACGATTCCTGTATCACAGCTTGAGGTATGAAGCAACACTGTTAAATTCGAGGGGATTCGAGAAAGAAATTTGTTTTGAAAATGTGTTCTGGTCTGACACAAAACCAAGTTTTAGGTGTTATAATTTTGGTCAGCCAAACATATAAAAAAAAAAAATATATATATATATATATATATATATATATATATATATATATATATATATATATATATATATATATATATATATATATATATATATATATATATTTAATTGTTCATGCTAATTTTAAGGTGAACTACTTTTCAACAGCAATTATACAAATACAAATAAAAAAAATTATTTTGAAACAACAACAAAATTAAAACTAAAAGCGGTAGATTTTAAAACTTGTGAAATGTTTTTAAAATGGTTGCAATGCAGCAAAATGTAAATGCAGAATTGTTGTTAGTTTGAGCTATTTAAAACTCTCAAAAAGCACTGCCTCTGTTTATTTTCTCAACTTATTCCAAAAGTATCAATTGAAAACACACTGGTCGATGAACTTCAAAGGTGCAGGATATAACTTACTTGCTCCTCTGAACTCCTAGTGTTGGCTTATAATTCCCTTTTATCATATAGGGCCACATCGAGCTGCATTGCGTGACTCGGCTGAACGTGTGAGGCCTCGGCGTGCAGGGACTATGAGCTGATTTTTTTTTTCTTAATTATTATTATTTGTTTAATTTTGAGGCTGTAAGCTGAGCCTTAGGGTCGGCACGGCAGCACAGTGTTTGAATTGTTCAACATCTCACGCACTTATTGCCTAGCAATGTGTTGGAAATGCACACACCTATAGGGGCACCGCTATATCCAGCCTTAAAAACCCAACCTGGAGAGTGTGGGAAAGCAGGTTTTTTTTCTCTCTCCGTCGCTCCCTCTCTCCGTTTCTTTCTCTCCCGGGCTGCGAGAGCAGGTCAAATCCTCAGCTAGGTGCCCGAGGCTGTTTTTCCCGTCTCTCCCTTTTGCAGCGCACCTCTATACCAATTGAGCCAAATCCCAGTAAAGCTTGAAAAAAACAGAGCTACCCCTCTGCTTCCACTTTGGAGTTTGTTTAACCCTCTGGGGCCGAAATAATTAAGATCAATATATATGAAAGTTCAACCTCTTTCTTTTTTTTGAAGTTGCCATGCTGTATGAGGTAATTAGACAGAGCGGCAGATCTAGCGTGTGTTTTCCACCGATGCCGGAAAAGCACAGATGCGGACCGCCACTGTAGCACTGCTTCACTGAGACCAGAGCACTCTGGGACGCGTCACATGTCATGAGAGATATGTGGGACGCACAGTCAAATTATAAGGCATGACAGCAGGATTTGTATTTGGATTTATTTGTTTTTGAGAGTAATTCTGAGAAAGAATATGGGATTTGTGTGAAACATAATGAAAGTAATCAAAGGATCACAACAAAGAAATGCTTTTTTTTAAAGCTTATTTTACTGTCATTTGGATGTAGATTTTCACTAGAAATTGCAGATGAACATCAGCACTGACTGAGAGAGCGTTCTCTGTGAAAGCGATCCTGGATTATCTGTTCTACAACTGAGGGCTTTTGCTAACATTCCTTCGCAAATATAGAGGAATAATTCTTATATTTTCTGCTCCTAAACCTTCGCTTCGTAGAGCGCTGGTTTTATTCTCATGGCTCATTTAAAAACAGCAGTGTATTGTCATGTACTGTACTCCTGTGGGAGTGGGAGAAACAATCATACATAAGAAACCTAAGAACAAGATATTAGATTATTATTAGAAATTCCTGGTAAAATATTTTACTTGATTTGTTTCTTTTTCTTGTTTCTTCTTTTTTTTTAATTTGGTTTAATCCTAAGCATTAAAGAATCGTCATGTTGTCTTTTTTTCAGTATGGTAATGTCTCTCAAGTCTTTTATTTTCACACTTTATGAAGAGGATTGTATTCACAGAACGATGTAAAGACTTACAGCTTATTGCATTAGTTTTCCTCCTAAATCTGACAGTTCTTGTACTTTGATAATTATTTCAGCATGTCTCATAGTAACCCTTCCTTCTTTCAATAATAGCAATTGAAATGGCTGTCGATTGATTTATTTCTTATTGCTTGGGCAATTTGAAAGTATTGCAAAGCAAGAAATAATGATTTTTAAAATATTTGCTTGACAATGCTGCATTTGAAATAACTTTTCCGAACATACATTAAAAAAAAAAAGTCTTTACAAAGCAAGACGTTTTCTACAGTATTGGATCTAGTTTCTTAAATCAATATTTGTGTGTTGTACATTTTTATCCGTGCTCTGTATATACGTAACGTTCAGAACAAAAAATAAATGCATTAAAAAACTACTCTAATAAAATAAACATTAGATTCATGAACTAATAAAGGTTTAAAGGGGGATATTAAACAATGAATGTTACAGTGGGTAATAATACTTAGAAAAATAGCACTGTGCCACAACAGTAACATTTGTGCAGCCATTTATTCCAGAGTTACATCATAACTGGGATTATTCGACTCACATAAAAAAGTATACAGCATATCCTTTTTTATAGTTTGTTTGTTTTTCAGCCCAGTATACCAACTTTATTATGTATAGTTGAAACAGTACAAGTAACACATGATCTTGCCAACGTTTACACATCTGCATGTGTGTGGCTTCTGAAGTCTTCAAAATCCCAGGCCCAGCTTTAATGCCTCACTGTGGATCTGAGGCTGCCAGGCCCAGAGCTTTACAATGTGGGATGGCATGGATGCTTCAGTGAGTCACTGCTGTCGCTGCTGGGAGTACAGTGGCCTTCTGTCAGGCACTCTTAGCATTCCAGTCGCTTAAACCTCAACCTGGAACAATAGGGAAATTATGAGCGTGATGTGGGCATCTCTCACTTTGAGTGCGCATGTATGTTACATGTAAAAGGTTGTGACCTTCGCAGAGAGATTAAGTGCATCTATATGGTGTGCTATATTTATCAGATCATAGCAATAGGTGGGCAACTATTTATGAAAGCATTTACAAGCCTATGTATATGGTATAGTCTCAGTAATCCAGAGGATGTGTGTGAACACTCAAAGGAACATTCTCACATAAGCCACGTCTTTACACGTATTCGGAAAATATTAATAGCGACATACATAAGCACATCTGATAAATACTTAAGACTAGTTGCTTTTTGTTCATCACAAACACAGGCCTATAATAATGCTAGATTTGTGTGTGTGTGTGTGTGTGTGTGTGTGTGTGTGTGTGTGTGTGTTTAAATTCACAAATGCTCCCATATATGTCTATATGTATCTTTATGCCACAAGTGCACATGACAAGTGTCCTTTAACCTATTTATTTTAGTAAATCCCTTATAAAACGTACCCTTTTCATCCTTTAAATCAAGATGTGTGCAGTTTTACTCTAAAGTAAATATGTATTGCTTTAAAAATAGTTTTAATGGGTGGGATATTGTTTGCTTCACTGAAATCATTCCCACACGATGATGTAGATGACATTTTTCAGGCATGGTGACACTTTAGTGAATAATACCCCATAGATATAAATCATAAAAGGTACAGCCCATTCCCAATGACAGTAGGAGCCAAATATAAAGCATTCAGATTCATAAACAAGCATGCCCCCAATAAACACACTCACAGTTCTGTTGGTGTGTGTGTGTGTGTGTGTGTGTGTGTGTGTGTGTGTGTGTGTGTGTGTGTGTGCGCGCGTGCGTGCGTGCGTGCATGTGTGTCTGTGTGTCTGTGTGTGTGTGTGTGCGTGCATTGTCGGTACTCTGTTCTTAGAAGCAGACTACTTGAATCATTACTCTAGCTGTCTCTCGCAGTGGATCAGGCTGGGTAATGTTGCTTTTTTGCATGGATATTTGGCTGCTGGTGTGACGATGGGGAGGTGGACTTAGACTATGGGAGCAGGGTTATTGGGAGGCCAGCCAGATTCATTGTTATGAAGCAGAGACAGATATACAGGCCAACTTCTGGAGAGTGATGGCAGAAAACACAATTAGCATTTTAAATAATTTTATATTTGTTTAATAATGTCTGTCTGTTTATCTACTGAGACTATATTATAGACAGGTAGATAGATAGATAGATAGATAGATAGATAGATAGATAGATAGATAGATAGATAGATAGATAGATAGATAGATAGATAGATAGATAGACAGACAGACAGACAGACAGACAGACAGACAGACAGACAGACAGACAGACAGACAGACAGACAGACAGACAGACAGACAGACAGACAGACAGACAGACAGAATAAATTCAGATAAATTCAGGCATGAATTCTTACCTGATATAGCCCAAACACACATTTTGCACATGCATAGATATACGGCAGTGTTTACCTTTCTGCTTCCCTTTCTCTCTCTTTAAAAACTCTACCTTTTTCACAAACGGCCACCAATTTTAAGTGGGAAAAAACAGGCTTATGGTACTTGTGGTGTTTGGGGTCCCATGCTAAATGCGTCCTTGCTAAGCTCACTGCCCAGGCTGGGTGTCCTTATGGTAAAATGAAAGGTAAGTAAAAGTAAATGGATTTTCCCTATTGAATGTTATTGCTTGAGGATTGGTGCAGATGGTTATTGATCTGGTGCACGCATTGCCATTACCGCGGGGATGACAATCAACGGCCAGACCCATCGCCAGTAAACAAGGCAGTTTCTCCTGGTACTGGGAGAAATGAGTGGAGAGAGGTAGAGACGAAAAGCAAAGGGTTTGTTGTCCCTACCGCTCTGCTCCATATCGATCTAACCTGCTCTGTTTACTCTTTAGCAGCAATAACAATATGTGCCCGGAGAAAGTGTTCACAGTAACATTTACTTGGACGTGCACACACATTGATGCTTACCACACTGTTCACACATCTAGATACATATGGACTGCTGATTTTGCCCAATTATGAATCAGTAACGTTATGGTAAATAAATGCATTATCAATATAAATTTACAGAAGTAATCATCACATCTGTGTATCTGCTGAGCATTCAGGATTAATATCACCTTGATCCTGATTCCTGACATATTATTTTTTACCATGGTCTGTTTGAAACTGTCTTAATGGCTAGAAGTATAGGTAATTTCAAGTTAGTTTCTTTACAGAGACAGACACACACTCTCTCTCTCTCTCTCTCTCTCTCTCTCTCTCTCTCTCTCTCTCTCTCTCTCTCTCTCTCTCTCTCTCTCTCTCTCTCTCTCTCTCTCTCTCACACACACACACACACACACACACACACACACACACACACACACACACACACACACACACACACACACACACACACACACACACACACACACACACATACACATATATACATATACGCATACATACATAAATAAAATGCACTATATTGCCAAAGGTTTTTGGACCTTTATATAGTTGAGTGAGTAAATGTAAAATCATTCATATCAAACGTCAAAGGCAGTTCTGAAGTGATGCAAGAATACCAAAATGCATTTTAAACCCTAACACTCAAAGAAATTGATTGGTTTGAGCAGAGCCAACTCAAATTTAACATATTTAGTTCAATCAAGTTAACCTTTATGAGTATTTAAAACTTTCTTTTTCTTTTGAGGTCACAAAACGGACACATTTTAAGTTATCTAAATTGCCAGTTTTTTGCACCCAACTTATTCGGGTTTGCAATGTGTTTGATTATTTAAATAGATTTTTGAAATTGATCTCTCTGTAAGACCTTCTGGACTCCTGCTAAGACATTAGACAGGTGACAATCAGAATATCACTTAATTTCTTATCAAAACCCTCTGGTTCATTGCTAGAGCTGGTCCTTTATGCCGGTCCAAGGCTCTTTCGCTGTATTTTTACAGGATTTGTCTATTATGTCAAATCTTAAGGTATGCAACACAACTTTTGTATAGCTTGTTCTACACAGTGACATGTTAAATAATTTTATATACAGCCTTATGTGTAGATGTATTAAATTAGCTTAAAATGCAACAGAAAGCACTAAACAAATACAACAAAAAATAAGCGTTCACAGCTGTCTTTTAAATTAGATGTTAACATCCTTTTAAAGCTTGTAATAGCTTCTCAACTAAATATATTATAGACCATTTGAAACTTTATCTCTCTGAGCGTCTTCTGACATTGTCAAATGTTGGCTTCATACCCCAAATGTTTCCAACAAAAAGACAGGTGAAGCTGTAATCTGTTTTTATATGTACATAAGCTCTGAAACACAATACCAGAATATTAAGGAGTTAGAGAAGCACAATCTGGACACTTTGAGAAGCTTTGAAACCTTTGTATGCCTTTTAAAACATTCAACTCTTGCTTTTTATTGTTATTATGTTTTACAGTATTTTTGCTATCCTAGTTAACACATCAACATAAATGTACGATTTTTATTATTATTCCTATAATTTTTTCAGTCCATATTTAGGTATCAGCAGATGTTCAGAATTTTTCAATGTATAAAATATTCTGCAAACCAGATTTTCGCTTAAAATTAACTTCAGATCAGTCCGAATCAGATAAAGTGCCATGTCAATTCAGCATACATCAATGAGTCTGAACACACATATGAGCACCTCAACATTATGTGCCTAATTGCTAATATTCATATATTTCATCAAGCATATCGTTAATGCATTGAAAATCCTGAGTGCTCTCATTCTAGAGTGTGCCATAAAATGTGTTATCAAAACAGGTGCATTTTCCCCCAGATATGCATTTTTTGAAGGACTCTCATGGCTGGATGCACATGTTTTCTACTTTCATAGAACCTTCTCCCAAAGTGTAATCCTTTTTAAATTGCCCATGGCCACCAAATATAGCGGCAAAAGTGTGTCAGATTTCTATATTTCTTTCAGATCTTGGGGGCTTATGGAGATAAAAAGGGAGACACCATAGACTGTAGGTGAGGGACTGACGACATGTAATGGAGTCCAGGCTCACACTGCCAAAATATGTGGAGGCATGCATGGATTCCTCTAGATTAGCAATATGGGCTTGTTTCCGTGGTATTAGCCAAGTATCTTAGCAACAGGATCACAGCAACCTCACACCTCATGATGTGCAGCCGCATGTAATAACCTGAACATAATCTTTTTTCTCCTGCTTCCTTTTTACCCCCCACCCTCGCTTTCTTTTAATTTCGCCGGCGATATTACCGATACATGTGTTCGGTTTGAGATCTTTGTTTAATAAGATGAATTGATGCAGTCGAGATTTGCTCTGTGTCATGAGTGGACAGGGCCGAATGCCTCGGGAGCTTAGAGAAGCTCCATGTCTTTTGTCTTAGATTGACAGGAGTCGTGCTTACCCTGATTAAGCCCGGCTGCTTAGCGTGTATCTTTGAACTGAGTGAATCAAAAAATTGCAGGCGGAATCCCTAATATCGGCGTGCCGTTCAGAGTCAAATAGAATGCAAATTACCTCTACAACTGAAATGTCATCTTAAACATGCCACACATCGGCTGTGCCTTCTGGAAGAAATCATTTAGAGTAATTTGGATGATTCCGAGTTCTACTAATCCTCCTTCATTTTCTTCTCCACCTCTGAGGTTACAGGAAGAGTAGAAAGAGGAATATATGGAGGCACAGCGCTAATGTTATCCACCGCGCCAATGCTAACGCTCATGGTTTGCGCTCTGGTGGCTGAGAAATCTGCATGTGCACAAACGTTCGACTCTATTAACGACCAAAACTAAGCTAAGCACGCTACATTGCAAAACATAATCAAAACAAAATCATATCAGACAAATATATGTTTTGTTATTGCAGATATTGCATGTTTGTTTCGGTACTTTACAAATAAGCTTTCATTAGTTTACTACTTTAGTTAACATTAACTAAGAATGAACAATACTTCTACAGGATTTATTAATCTTAGTTAATGTTAATTTCCACATTTACAAATACACCCTTAAAAATAACGGTGCCAGGAAGAACCAAAAATGGGGTTTCACAATGATGCTATAAGAACCATTTTGGTTCCACAAAGAACCGTTTTGTGAAAGGTTCTTTAAAGAGCCTTTTTTTACTACTTTAGTTAACATTTATGTGAAAAGTTTCTCACATTTACAAATACACCCTTAAAAATAACGGTGCCAGGAAGAACCAAAAATGGGGTTTCACAATGATGCTATAAGAACCATTTTGGTTCCACAAAGAACCGTTTTGTGAAAGGTTCTTTAAAGAGCCTTTTTTTTCTAACCATTTTATAGTCTAAAGAAACTTTTTGCACTACAAAGAACCTTTTGTGCAATGGAAAGGTTCTTTGGATACATTATTAAAATCAAAAGTTGTATGTTAACATTAGTTAATGTACTGTGAACTAACATGAACAAACAATGAACAGCTGGATTTTTATTAACTAACGTTAACAAAGATTAATAAACACTGGAAAGCTGATGATACACAGGGCAACTTTTTGAGCAATGTTGATGTTTTTGTGGGCTTTTTCCCAATGGGAATGGCAAACAAATTTCTCTTTGGATATCCAGATAGAAATGTGTTGCCCATTCTCAATGGGAAAGTGCCCAAGCAACATCTTTCAGCAACATTGTTCAAAAAGTTGCCCTGTTTATAATCAGCTTAAATGCATTGTTCATTGTTAGTTCAAGACCTTATTGTGAAGTGTTACCATTTTGTCTTTGTTTTGTTTATTATTGTTTTACTTCACTTCAATTTGATATACTTTTATTTTATATAACACATAATATACATACATATAATTCTACTTGTATACTTTTATTTTTACTATTTATTGTTTTTAAATGTTATATTTGTACAGTTGTACAGTCAAATGACTTCATGGAAAGTGGGAAAAATGAAAATGCAATGTTATTAGTCACTCTGCACTCAGTTGTGCTGTTTTATACAGTAAATATAAAAGGCTGTGGATATTGACACCTAATAGTTTATATAGCATGACTGATGATTACAGAATTTGTTGATAGCATATAATCATTTCATAGAGGCCCCTAACCCTATTTCATTCATTCAAAAGATATAATTTTAACAACTGCATTATATCGCAACCCTTTATTATCAATGTAAAACCTGATAAAATTAGACTCTTTCTGAACAAAATGATTCAGGTCACCTGTTTTTATCCCCCCTCTCTCCCCCTCTCATCACTCTCAGCAACGTCCATCTCTTTTAGCTGTTTAAAGGGCCAGCAGACTGACCCAAAGGGGCCATTATGGTGTGGTTGGACCTCCTGATTTACACCCCTTCATACAACCCAGGGGTAATATAGCCCTTAGATCTTCACACAAACGCACGTACACACTCTCGCTCTGCACTCAGGGACACTTTCACTGCAGCCCCCTTAATTCTTTCGATTTTTCTTATGCATGACCCATTCCCTCTTGCTCAGGACTGATTGAGTAGTTTGGTTTGTGTGGCTACTACTACACACACACACTCCACTCGCTCACTCGTCTCCCGGGAAGCCTCCTCGCTTTTCCAAGGGTTGTCCTCTGTCTGGTGCCTTAATTTATTATGATCAGACAATACAATTTTATGACTTGTGCTTGACTTCACCATATTCCCCTAAATTTATACAGAGTTCACATGGGAGGTTTGTCAGCGTCTTTGTGCAGTGTTCTAGTGCTTGCCTGAACTGCTAAGTGAAATTTGTGATAGGCTTGATTTGTTTCATAACAAGGAAGATTTATTTTAATAGTGTTTTTTATCTAATTAAATTTGAAAAATGCCACTGTAACATATTGTAGAAGCAATAATTACAATATGAATGATAAGTCTACTGAGTCATTTGTCTCGGGCAGATAAGATAAAACTGCTTCTAAATTGAAATCTTAAAAATAGCTGCTCTGAGCATGCAGGAATGGATCATCAATATTAATTGATGTTCAAAACAAATACCACATGTTCTGCTGTAACTCAAACCCAGCAGTGTTGATCAGAGTGATTCAGCAGACGTAAATTCTCTGAGCTCTGTGTCATGTAATTTAATCCCCTTAAGTCTTATTTTTGCACTCTTAGACAGCGTTTCATAATCACAGCAGTCAGACGCACATGCATCTCTCTCTGAGAAATGTCAGCGGCACAACTTTCAGATCACAGGCACTGATTTGGTCAATATTCCGTCCAAGAGTTTGCGACCAAATCTGTGATCTAAATTGAATTAAAACCTGTAAATAAACTTTAGAAGTTAAGTCATTTTTAACACATTGGTACAAAGAAATAAGATTAACATGTGACAGTTTGACAGTTCTGTCTGAAAATGAAAATTCTGTCATCATTTACTCCAAACAACCAAACAGTAAGTTTACCATTGACCTCCATTGTATAGGAAAGCACACACACAAAATGAAATGACTTGAAGGTAAGTAAATGACATTTTTGGATGAGCTAAATTTAAAAGGATAAATCAGTCAAAAATAAAAACTGTCATCATTTACTCACACTCAAGTTGTGTAGTTTCTTCTGTTGAACACAAAATCAGATATTTTAAAGAATATGGGTAACCAAAAGTTGTGGGGCACCTTTGACTCCCATAGCATGAAAAATAAAATAAAAAATACTATGGAAGTCAATGTCAGTTTGGTTACAAACATTCTTCAAAATATCTTCTGTTGTGTTCAACATTTAAAATTAAAATAAAATAAAAAACTCGCACAGGTTTGGAACAACTTGAGGGTGAGTAAATGATGGCAGAACTTTCATTTTTAGTTGAACTAGCCCTTTCTAATAAGTAAGTCTAATATGTAAATATATTAATGTGATATTAATCATGTGAACTCCTAAAGGTTAAAAGGCCAGATGTTCATTAACCATTTCACATTCTAAGACATTCTGAAATGTGATGTTTTGACTTGAATTGTTTTACATATAATATTAATAACATTGTACAATACAATAATAATGTACATTTTGCATTTATCATATGGGACCCATGCTGGCAAAATCAGTCACAATGAACACATTTTCAAAAATGAGTTATTGTTATTTTCTGACAAAAAATGACTGAGCTACATTTGTTTGAAGTTGATAAAGTCAGCAAAGTAAATTTTGAAAAAAAGTTTTCTGAAGGTTGCAAAAAAAAATTAAGAAAAAAAACCATACCTGAAAATCCCTGGCAATACCACCATATTTGACCCACACCAAGTCAACACCAAATATCTATATCTAGGAATACTCCTCTCAGAAAGCATACAAAAAAAGATACTTTTCAATGTTTATATTTGGAGCATTGCGATCGCTAGACGAGGGCTTCATGAACGACTTTTTGTGTGAACCCCAAAATCGTCATTTTCACTTGTTTTGCCTGTGGTTAAAAATTATCCCGCAAACATTCAACATTCCGACTCCTTTTGCCAGCACAGGTAATATAGTATCAATATTTCACCATGGACCATTTCCCATCCCCCCCCACCCCTTACACACACCATTTTGTGGTTTTCTTCTAAAGTGCCTGCTTCCATTCGTTGCTGATGATTATTCACATTTGGACCAGCATAACCTGTTGAACATAAGTTAAGGTCATCGCTCTAGTAAGCCTTGTGTTTCAGGGATATGAGCGCATCTAAGTCATCTGAGGGGGGAGACTGACTTCTGCATGCAACACCATGCCAAAGTAAACATACATAAAAAAGACCTAATTCATCCTCTCTGGCCTTTACTGGCACGAGCCTCAACGTGTTCATGAGGTCCACAGCTGTTGCCATGACAAAAGACTCCATGTTTGAGTACACAGCGATGTTTTATTCGGAATGTCCTAATTATGAAGTGGACAGCAATTTCAAAAGTTCATTTTTGTTTTGAAATTTCTAATAGTTTAAATGCTATCGATGAACCAACTGAAGTGAATTGTAAGCAAAATGTATGAGATTTTAGAATAAGTATGAAATAGTGATAGATAGATGTCTGCACCCCTGCTTGCGAAGCTTTTCACACTAGTACAAATGTGAGAACACTTGAGTAAAATCCCCCTGGCACAACCCTGGTGTTGATTATAGGTCTGGTTTTCACAGTGTGGTGGTGGTACCGCTACTCAAAAGATGAAACCACACATTATAAATGACCACAGTTTCAGCTCTGTTTCATTACTCAGTTTTCCCCTTTTTTCCTTCTACGTGTGCATAGAAAATAATCAAATACACACATTTCTCCAGAATTTTCTGCAATGCTTAAAAGCACTGCGGAACCGGCAATAGCAGGGTTACATAAACTACCCATAATTCTGCCTTCTGAATGATATGTGCCATCTGGTTGAGCAGAAAACAACTATAGTTGAATGTTCTTGGAAGTATAAAAGCAAAACAAGCAAATGTTTTCATTGGTGTCAATAATCATAAAATGATTAAACATTTAGTAAATGCTTAGTAAACACAACAGTTACCTGTTGCCTTTTTTTGGTAGTAATTTTACAGAAAATCTTGGATAAATGTGTCCAGTGGTTAAGTGTACACCATGGTAAATGGTAGATTTTAAACTGTAATATGCATTTGTGTTATGTATTGACTAATGTTATAGTGTATGCATATTGTGAAATGCAATTATTTATCGTAAAACTGTTTCATTTACTGTTAGATTCATCACCATTACAAATATGCATCATGTGTATTATGAATGAAACATCTGCCATCATGTAGCCTACTTCTAGTTTAATTGAGTCCAGCTAATTAAAAAAAAAAACCCTTATACATTTAATTGTCATGGCAAATGATGTGTTAGGAAAAGTGTGAAAGGTTTTGGCTAAACATTTTCTGTACAAATGAGCAAAACCCCCAAACGGTTACAATTATCCTTTCTTTCTGTCATTACATTATGAAACTGCTATTCAACCTAGGTTCAGTTGTTTAGAAAGAACTTTTTTGTTAAGAAGGAAAAAAGAAAAAGGCAGAGGGAGTCCTGCATGTGCGAGAAGCCTGTGAGTGAGAGATTTGTCAAACGTAGAATATAGCAAAAATTTTGGGGTTAAACATGAATCCAGCTGTACGAACAAAACAAAGTGCTTGTGATTTACCTATATCATTGCAAAAGCATGTGTCTTTGTAAGAGTTTTTGAAGGAGTTTACCCTGGGCAAAACAAAATGTGATAATGTGTTTTGAAAGGGTGTATACTCCTGTGTGCATATAAAAGGTACTTCATAAAGTCAGACATAAAAAGAAGAATCTCTTTTTGATTCCTATTAAATGACACCATAGCGAATGGCTGTGTCGAACAGCCCTTGAATGCTAGAGTTTTATTGATAGGAGAAAGAGCGCATGCCTCGATTTATGAGAGGAACTCACATAAACTATTTGTGTGAAAGTTCCCATTTTATCAGGATGCAACGGTACCATGGGGAGCCATTGGCTTTGAGTTGACGTGGATGGGGAGGGGGGTCTGAATTCTGGTGCGGCTCTTCAGTAACAAGGGGAGGACAGCTGTGATTCTAGATTAAAGATTTTTCATTCCCATTCCGAAGCTGTTCCCAGTGGCACAGTGCGGCGCCTCTGCAGGCTTATTGTCCATCGCAAACGTCTATCCTTCTGGGAGACGTTGTGGGACCAGCTGCTGTACGGACATGAGTGTGGTGGAAAATGGGGGAAAACAGTCAGGGCATTTGTTTAAGAACTACACCTCTGTCAAATCTCTTGTCACCTACTGTACACTCTTAGAAGAAAATGTTCTATATAGATTCTATATGGAGCCTTTTAGGGGTTCATTCATTATCATTTGTTTTGTCCTTTCCGGATTAAATATTTAATATCACTGGCAAACATTTCACTACATTATTCATTGTAGTCAAATGCATTCATGAATGCATGTGAATGATCACAAAATTCAAGATATGGGGGTTCGAAAATGTATATATTTATCTCATGTTATGTTGTTAATCAATATCGAACAAAGAGTGCTATTCTAGTTTTTCTCCTCTAAAAATCAGCATGGTTAAAATGTTATGTTAAGTTACAACAGTTTAATAAACAATCATTTAATTAGAACTACAAAATGTTGCAGAATAATGTAATATGTGAATGAATAATAGCCTAAAGAATCTTTGTGACAAAAAGGGTTCTTTCTTGTCATTGTATAACCTTTAGCATAAAAGGTTCTTTGGAGTTGAGTTAAGAACCGGTTCTATATAGAACCCCAATGAACAGACAGATACCTAAAACAAAAAGACAAAATATTAGTTCTGTCCTTTGCACCATTTAATAAAGTATTACAAAAGACTGATTGCTGTTGGTTTGTGCCATCTTTTAAAATGACAGGTGAAATGTAATGTCAATCGATCGTTTTGCAGAGATTCTCAGGAGTAAAAAAAAAACACATTCAAAGATGAAACCTGCTCTTTAATTAATCTGCCAATTTCAGGAGGTGACATATTTTCTCCTGTTTGACCTTTAATTTTATAATAATATGTGACATATTATTGCTATTTTAATTACCTTTTGATCTATACAGCAAACAGTGAAGCGTTTAATCAATAAGGGCTGTCAGCAATAATTCTGCAATAAATGCAAAGACCACAAGCGCAATGGATCTGAAGGTGTTGTTCATTGTCATCAGTGTCATTCATGGCTATGATTCTCCATTATTTCAGGCTTTTCAGCATGCACAAAATTCTGGCCCCACATATTAGGGCTCTGAACTGAGCAGGAGGGGGTTTGAGGATGGAGGTCCAGGCAGGATATTGATGGATGCAGGCCTGCAGGGGGACTGTGTTCCCAGAGGATTCACTGGATACACTCACCTGTTGCCTTTTAAATGGATTTCATAGGGAAACTCTTGTTGATTAAAGAAGTAAAACAAATTGTGTATACATCTGACAAACATATATCAAAAGTGGACTAAATTATCTAATGCTTGCTCCAATATTCCACTATAAGTGTATAAATTAGTGCATTTTTTTTTTTTGTATTTTTAAAATTTCCATCCATTAATTCTCTTGTGGGGGTCACAAGGATGCTTAAGATTTTGTTTTGTGTGTTTTGTTTGGCTTTATTTTGTTTTGTTTTGCTTTATTTTTTTTATATGTATTTATTTATTTATTTATTTATTTATTTATTTATTTATTTATTTATTTATTTATTTATTTATGTTTAGTTTTTTTAGTTTTTATTTATTTATTGGTGTATTTATTTAGTTTGTTTCTTTGTTTATTTTATTTTATTTTTAAATAATATATTTTTATTTATTTAATTATTTAATTTGATAATGTAATTAAAAATTTTTATTTCTTAATTTTTTTTTACAAATTATTATTTACATACAGAATCATATACAGAAAAGTAATTTTACTCATTAAATCATTTAACCATTTAACCAATTTTTTTTCTCGTCACAGAATTTTTCAAAAAGCACCAACAACAAAGTGTGGAAGGTCCAATCTTTACGGTAAAGAAGCAGATCGCACAGAAAAATGTTAGTCCTAGTGCTCGTGTTTCTTAGTGGGGGGTGGAGATCGGTGGGCTGGTTTGTGACTGTATGTTTGCGTGGGCGCAGCGAGACATTTTGTCTAATATCTCTGGCTACAGATGTGTAGCTGAGGGGGGAAGGAAGGCATGAGAAGGCGAGTTTAAAGTTTTCCCAGAGCTTTGTTGGAGGCAACAACAGAAAGAAGCTCAGTCTAGACATGCAATTGTACACAAGAAAAAAGAAGCAAGAAATTACTGGATTATACATGCAGGAAAGAGTAAGCTCTCTGCTACTTTGTTGGGCTTAGCATGTATGTCAATGTCAATGGCGCTTGAAAGATCCCCCTGAAGTGAGGCTGATAGTTAAAGGTTTACGTCATACTGTTGACCGTAAATACCCGCATTCCTCGGAGAGGTAGATTGACAAGGTGTGGCAGTCTGGTGCTTCCTGTGTAAATAAGGAACAGGTAAAAGAAAGACACTGCACACATTCAGCATGTGAGTGTAGCTTTGTTTATGGAGGCCACCTCAGAGATGCCTAATAAAGTTCAGGAAGTGACATGCTAAAATCACTCCTTGTTTCAGCCTGTCATAATTAGATTTCAAATATTAATGCTGTGATTGGCTGCTGCTCTGAATGATTTGTAGAACATTTGAAACTTGTGTTTGTAAAAATCAGCTCTTCACTGTATTTAGTAAATCTCTTATTTATGTGTGTCAGCATCTTATTTACTGTTAGATGATGCAGCTAGAGAGAAGTTGACCTTTAAGACCAAGCTGGCATCTCAATTGATTAAAGTGTCAGCTTAATTACGATTGGAGTTGATCAGACACCTCTGCTTTTATAATGTTCTTCTCGCCCAAAGTAAAGCATCACAAAAGCCTGAGGGCAAGCAGCCACACGTCTGTCTGACTGAGCCATTTACCTGGGGTGGAAACAGATACGTGGTCAGTAGCTGTCTCTGTAGGGCTGTTATATTCACTGATGCACAAAGCAAATTTCTTGTTCAGTGACCCATTCACAATAAATGTCGGTTATATTATATATTGTAAAACCTTTGTCATGTTCTTTTTACTGTTGTATTCAGTATGAAATTCAGAGCATGTGGTTTATAAATGTTTACTGCTCTCCAGAGAACTTATGCTTAGAGAAATCCCAAATAAGTCAAACAAGAGGTGGAAAAGCAACATGCAGAACAGGTAGAAAATGGAAAAATACTGGGGACTGGGGGGGGGGGGGGGGGATGAGTGAACATGCTTCTATTTAACATTTTTCAAATATACTGTATATAGGCTCTGTATATATGTTTTAAATGTTTTTACTGTATTTTTAAATTACAAACTTGATTCCAAAAAAGTTGGGAGACTGTACAAATTGTGAATAAAAACAATGATGTGGAAGTTTCATATATGACTGAGAAAATGTATCATTTTAAGGGTAAAATAAGTTGATAAGTTTAAATTTCATGGCATCAACACATCTCATAAAATTTGGGACAAGGCCATGTTTACCACTGTGTGGCATCCCCTCTTCTTTTTATAACAGTCTGCAAACATCTGGGGATTTAGGAATAGGAATGCTGTCCAATTCTTGTCTAATACAGGCTTCTAGTTGCTCAACTGTCTTACGTCTTCTTTGTCACATCTTCCTCTTTATGATGCGCCAAATGTTTTCAATGGGTGAAAGATCTGGACTGCAGGCTGGCCATTTCCATACAGGTATCCTTCTAAGGGGCCATGGTGTTGTAATTGAGCAGTATGTGGTCTGGTATTGTCATGTTGCAAAATGCAAGGTCTTCTCTGAAAGAGACGACATCTGGATTAGTGCACATGTTGTTCTAGAACTTGAATATTAGAAGATGGTGCATTGATGGTACCTTTCCAGATGTGTAAGCTGCCCATGCCACACGCACTTGTCAAACCCCATACCATCAGAGATGCAGGCTTCTGAACTGAGCGCTGATAACAACTTGGGTTGTCCTTGTCCTCTTTAGTCCAGATGAAAACTGTCATCCCCGTTTTCCATAACGAACTTCAAATTTGGATTCGTCTGACCACAGAAAAGTTTTACCAGTGTCAATTTTTTAATGGGCACTGGCCCAGAGAAAACACCTGCATATCTGGGTCATGTTTAAATGGCTTCTTTTTTGACCTATAGAGTTTTAGCCTGCAATGGCAGGTGGATTGTGTTCACTGACAATGTTTTCTGGAAGTATTCCTGAGATGTTGAATGAAATGTTGTGATTTCCATTACAGTAGTATCCTGTATGTGATGCAGTGCTATCTAAGGGCCTGAAGATCACAGGCATCCAGTATGGTTTACCGGCCTTGGCCCTTCCGCACAGAGATTGTTCCAGATTCTCTGAACATTTGGATGATATAATGCACTGTAGATAATGATAACTTCAAACTCTTTGCAATTTTTCTTGGAGAAACCCTTTTCTGATATTGCTCCACTATTTTTTGTCGCAGCATTGGGGGAATTGGTGATCCTCTGCCCATCTTGACTTCTGAGAGACACTGCCACTCTGAGAGGCTCATTTTATACACAATCATGTTGCCAATTGACCTGCTAAGTTGCAAATTGGTCCTCCAGCTGTTCCTTATATACACATTTATCTTTCCCGGCCTCTTATTGCTAGCTGCTCAAACTTTTTTGGAATGTGTATCTCTCATGAAATCCAAAATTAGTCAATATATCTGGAATGACATTCCAAAATGTCCCACTTTCAACGTTTTAAATGGTATCTATATTCTATTGTGAATAAAATATAAGTTTATGCATTCCTTTTTTAATCACAATTTGTTTTTGTTTTTAAATCAGTTACATAAATATAATGCAAGTAAGCATTTTTATGCTAGTTTTTATGTTAGTAAGCTATATCTCATTAACATAAAAAACAGCATGTATGTATAATATGAGGTAGTCTATTCACCCATTGTAATATCGCATGATAAGCATAACTGCAATTGAATAATTGTTATTTTGGTGGATTAACAAACTTGTAGCCAATCAGCAGGTAAGGGGCGTGTCTACCATTGTTGGTGAGAAGAGCACTCGCTCTCGCTCCGTGCACGTCATTATTCAAAACACACGAGTCACACATGACGGACATTAGCCGAGAACTAGCCTAATATATGCTGCTTGATTATGCTCGCGTGTCATGTTCGCTTGTTTGTCCATTTGTTATCGTATTGTGTCTCACTTCAGCGATGATAAAGACCCGTTCATTTCCAAACCTTATGGAGCATCTAAATCTCCTCCCTGTCTGCTTCAAGCATCAGCTCACACAATGTCTCCGACAAGTAAGATACTATACTCCTAATATATGTTTGTTTACTCTTTTCATGATCTATAACCGTTATCCAGTCATAATTGTAATATGTCGTTAGCTGGACTGTCGTGCTTGTGTTCTATACAGTTGTTCATGAGAACTGTTTGATCGCTATCTCTAATCTTGTCATAATTGTAATATGTTGTTAGCTGGACTGTCGGCTCGTGCTATAGCGTTGTTCATGAGAACAATTTGTGATTTTGTGATCGCTATAACTCTAATCTTGTCATAATTGTAATATGTTGTTAGCTGGACTGTCTTGCTTATGTACTATCGAGTTGTTCATGAGCGGTTTGTGTGTGTTTTTGTGATCGCTATAACTCTAATCTTGTCATAATTGTAATATGTTTGTTAGCTGGACTGTCTTGCTTGTGTACTATCGAGTTGTTCACAAGAACGGTTTGTGTTTTTTGTGATAGAAGGGATGACTTTTTCATTGAATATTCGACCTGGATTAGTTACACAGAGATTCTGCCATAGCTGTTGATGCCTCTGCGTTTACGTATGTGTGGGGCGGCGCTATCAAAATAGGGGCGAGACCCTTTTGGGGGTAGGGGCGTGTTTGTTTTGGTGGTTTGAAATATCAACAACGGTTACCAGATAGCACTTACCCCACCTTTAACATAAATTTTGTCATTTTTTTCAGATTTAAATTAAACTTTAATTATTTTATGAAGGGGTAAATTCTAAAATTGTGTCTTTCTTTCTATCTGTGGCTTTCTCCTTCTCTTTCAAATCTAAAGTAGTCTAACCAAAAACAGTTTGTTGTTTCAGCCTGGGCCTGATTTACAAAGGCAACAATCAGCATGCATGCAACATTTTTAAACTCTCTTAACCTTAAGAACATAAGTGCAGTTTACCCAGGCTCTTGTCACACATTTCAGAAGGTCAGGCAGAAGGCAATGTTTTGAAAGGCACATTAAATATTAGTTTACCCTGACCAGTTATTTTTGTGACTTTATCAAGCACAGATGGCTCTTGTTGAAAGCATGGACAGAGAAAGAGGAAAAAGGAAGAAGACACAAATTTATCACGCTACCTAAATCAAGTGAAAGTTAGGGCAGTTGCCATCAAAAAGACGTCAGAGGAGGGGGGGGGGTACTTAGGGGGGTACTTAATGTTGTACTTATAGAAATAATTGGTGAAGAAAATCTGCAAGAATACATGGCATTGTTCATTCATGGAGTGAAGTTACATCTTTCTTTTATTGATCTCATTAAGGTAATTGTAGAGTATAATTTCAAGGACTGTTAAATGCTGAATATTTAAAGTGCGAGTTTTACAAAAACCGACCATAATGTAACAATTATATACTAATATTTAAAAGTTTTGTCTAAAGTTGTTACAAAAATATCTATTAAAAAATGCTGTTCTTTTAAACTTTCTGTTTATCAAGTAATCACTGAAAAAAGGTTTTGATTCCACATAAATATTCAAAATCAAAATAATAATAATAATTATTATTATTTCTTGAGCAACAAATTCAGCATATTATAATGATTTTTGACGGTTCATGTGACAATGATGTAATATTAAATGCTAAAATAAATAAATCAATAAAAGAATGTAAAAATTGCAATGTTTTATAATAAAAAAGGTTATTTTAAATTGTTATATATAAGTATTATTTATAATATATAGATTTATTGTATATTTGTATGGGACCCACTTTATATTAGGTGGCCTTAACAACTACTAACATTGTAATTAATAATTTGATACAATGCACTTATTGTGTACATAAATGTTTTTACATTGTGCTTACATTTAAAAGAAATACCTGCATGAAATTACGTCTGTAATTAATTTCTGTAGTTACATTTGTAATTACACAGTTGGCACTTCCCTTACACCTAACCCTACCCTTAAACTGACCCATACCTCCACACCTGTCCCTAACTCTACCCGTATCCACCTCAATATCAGCAAAGGTGTTTTGCAATACAATTTGAACACAGTAAGTACACTGTACTTATTTTTTGATGTAAGTACATAGTACTTAAGAACACCTAATATAAAGTGGGGCATTTGTATGTTCTTCACATTTAAATTAATTTTGATTCTATATCAAGTCATTTTGGCATGGCCTTTATTTTATTACTGCATTACTTTTCTCTTCATTGAACAATGTTTAAGCACTGTAAAAAAAAGACAGTATTCAAACAATGTTTTATTTCTATATTTCAGAAATTAGATTTATGCCTCTCACTCAGAAACATGTTCAGATATATAAAAGACAGACAAAAAAGACTACAAGAAAGAAAGCTGTCTACGGCTTTGTGATAAATCACCACACAACGCTTCAGCGTGGTGAAGATTGTTTCTGCCTCAACAGATGCTTATAATTGGCCACCCATTATTGAGAGGCTCAAGTTCAAACCTCCTGTGAAGTCCTCTAGCCACATTTGTCTCAAAGCACAGACAGAGTCTGGTTTCTAGAATCTGCTTTCTACAAGGTGTGGTCAAGACAAGACAAACCGTGCTCCATTTATCAGTGGGTAGTCGGCAGCTGCATTGAAAAGCGTAGCATTTCAGGGCCGCTTTGGGTTCTTTGTCAGGCATGTGCTGGTGGAATGAAGTGGCTACCAGGGCCCAGTGACCCAGTCCACATCAAAGAGGAAATACATCTGGTCTTGGGCAGGTGGGGCTGCAAGGGGAAGGGAGGAGAGGTTTAAACAGGGTACACAATTACCAGTGCAGCAGGATGGATGAGACTAGAGGAAGGAGAAATATTGTGACACTTCCTGGAGTGTGTTGAAAAATGACTGCGGTGCATAAATCAATTCATGTCATGGTAGGCTTTAAAAGTTTAGTTTTTTAAAAAATGTAGATTGATATTTATGTGTCAAGTAAATATTTAAAGAATGAATTGAGATCTTACAATAACCATTTAAATTACAATTATTATGAATAATTTATTCGTGCACATCATCATTATTATTTTTTTATTATTATTTGTGGGCATCATAATCTTTCATTCTCCCTCTTGCAACAACATCGTTTGTAATCTTTACTGGCACAAGGGCGGGTCAACCTGTCCCAACCAATAGCAAACCACAACCATCCAATGCATTTTTTTTTTTTTTTTTTTGGAAGCTGTTTCACTCAAATATATGTAAGGGCTGTAACCACCATAGGCATTGAGGACAGGTCTCCCTCAATAATTGGTAATAGCCAAATTATCCCTCCCAAATATATGATATTTCTTAAAGGTTGGAGGTCTCCAACAGCATGTTTACTTGCATCAAAGTTCAAAAAACGGTTTCACTTTCTCATAATATA
The DNA here is from genome assembly GCF_024679245.1 of Pseudorasbora parva. Classification (NCBI taxonomy): domain Eukaryota; kingdom Metazoa; phylum Chordata; class Actinopteri; order Cypriniformes; family Gobionidae; genus Pseudorasbora; species Pseudorasbora parva. The sequence goes on from NC_090182.1 coordinate 23,833,809, forward strand.
CATTGCACATCACCACAATGTCCAATGATTCTCAAACGACTTGACGGATGAATCAGTCTCTCTAGTCTAAATCATCCTTTCCACGAGCCTACTCTGCTCTGATTGGTCAGATGGCCCAGTCTGTTGTGATTGGTCTTTCACGTACAGCGCGTATTTCATTAACAATCGCTATTACCATAACTGAACTCCAACTCCGTCCGGAGGCTCCCTAAACGTCCGCAAGACACTGTAAAGACAGTAACAATGATGTTGATTTTACACAAATCCCAGTCTAAATCGATGATGAAACTGGAAGAACTTAGCCTAACATCATCATACTCAATTCTAGTCAGAATATGAGTCTGATACTGCTCCATTCGTCTGTAATTATGGGGTGTTTCAACCGAACCAGTAAAGACCTCAATTGGATAGACCTACAACCAATCAGAGCAACGACGCGACACTTAACGTTAGTTGTCAAATGTCAACAGAACTCAACTGCACAGTGCTACTAAGTCTGTGGTTTTCCCGTTTTGTTTAACATGTCAGCAGTTGAAGCGACCTCAATTATGTGATATATAGAACCAGGAATGCGAATTTTAGCAGGCAACCTTGCCAAAATAACACACATTTTATCCCCTGAGAAGCTATTGTTTTGTGCTAGAAGTTGGCAGGTTTTGTTGTAAAAACTTGGAAACCCTGTCAGCACGCACGCTGGAATAAACGATCTTTGCCTGTGTTGAAAAAAAAAAAGAATTTAAGGATACACAGAGTTACCAACATGATCCTCATTTCTGAGATAAACAGTGAAGGTGAATGCATATACGAACAAGTTCTCCGTTTAGGATTTGAACAAATTCAACTAAGCGCCTTTGATGACGTGGATGATTAAATTATGTTATTGTTTATCATCTGTCCATCATCTTCTAAAGCCCACCCTAACAATTTCTTTTCAGGCATAATTACTCCTCTATGGATCAAGTCCAGACCGAACTGCCCGGACTCAAATGTTGCTGCTGGGGCTGAGTTCGGCTGGCATCAGGCTAGGAAGAATTCAACCCCAACCTTGAGCGGGATGTTTCTCAGTGATGCTACTCAGTTTGAGGTACATTATGAGATGTTTCAACTGTAATTCCTCACCATCAGTATTAACAAATGTGCTAGTGTGTGTCTGTGTGTTTATAAATTATTGCAGAGCAGATGCAGGAACTGTATCAATAACAGAGCACATGTTAGCCGAGCAGCAACCACTGAAGAACTGATGTAACATTAAAGTTTGCAAAACAAATCTTGCGCCATTTTTTTTCTTTACTCAGATTAGTAAGAATGACAGACAATCTGCATTAATAGACACAGTTCTAGGTAATACTGCAGCCCACAGCTAATTTACAGTAGAATATATGACAGTATATGAGTTAGCTTAATATGAAACACAATAAACACAGCATCTTCTCAACATGATGATCCAGTATCCACAGGAGTCTGCGCGCACAATAAGTTGCCAGGCAATATGCTAATGTTTCTCCTTGATGTCACTACCAAACGGCTTGCGATCCGTTCGAAAAATTATTCGTTTAATTGACTAATTAATTTTATTTTGAGAGACAATAACTTTATACACTCATCTAAAGGATTAGTAGGAACCCCTGTTCAATTTCTCATTAATGCAATTATCTAATCAACCAATCACATGGCAGTTGCTTCAGTGCATTTAGGGGTGTGGTCCTGGTCAAGACAATTTCCTGAACTCCAAACTGAATGTCAGAATGGGAAAGAAAGGTGATTTAAGCAATTTTGAGCATGGCATGGTTGTTGGTGCCAGACGGGCCGGTCTGAGTATTTCACAATCTGCTCAGTTACTGGGATTTTCACGCAGAACCCTTTCTAGGGTTTACAAAGAATGGTGTGAAAAGGGAAAAACATCTTTCATGCGGCAGTCCTGTGGGCAAAAATGCCTTGTTGATGCTAGAGGTCAGAGGAGAATGGGCCGACTGATTCAAGCAAAGCATTTGTGAAGCCACAACACACACAACCTTGAGGCGGATGGGCTACAACAGCAGAAGACCCCACCGGGTACCACTCATCTCCACTACAAATAGAAAAAAGAGGTTACAATTCGCACAAGCTCACCAAACTTGCACAGTTGAAGTCTGGAAAAATGTTCCCTGGTCTGATGAGTCTCGATTTCTGTTGAGACATTCAGATTAGAGCTGTAACTAACGATTATTTTTTCTGTCGACTAATCTAACGATTATTTTTTCGATTAGTCGACTAATCTAACGATTAATTTTTTTACCCTTTGAAATTTTTCACAATTCTGTGGCACCCCCTCGCATAAGTTACGCTAGAGGTGTAACAGTACAGACTGCTCACAGTTCACTTTGTATCACGGTTTTAGGTTCACGTTTCAGTACAGTTCGGTATTTGCTATGTTCAGGGGAAAAAGGACTACTGTCAAATGAAAATAAAGAAAATAAGAACAGATAACTTAAATAGAAGCAGCAGCACAAATAAATACTATTGAGCAAAGATGAGAATAAAATAAACAATGCTTTTCAGGATTTTCAGGTAGGTCTAACATTAGTTTTTAGGTAGAGAAATGGAATTAAGTAATCAAAAGTAAAATAACCACACATTTAACTGTTAAAATTAAAAAAAATAATCCTTATTAAACTTACAAAAGCTATTCAGTCAGGAGCAGTGAGTGATGTCTTTATCTTTTGTTTGACATTAAACAGACAGCAGTGAATGCTACTGCCCCTTTAAGACCCACGGATAGTCGTCGTATTTTCTGTATAAAGTTCACTTAAGGCATAGAGTAGGCTATGACATTTTGACATACTTTTTGTGAGTTTGTCCGTTTAAGCACAGGATTTGAAAGATAACTCAATATTTGCGCGCTTTTTGGGACGAGTGCACAAAGACAGATCTTCTCATTCGAGTCTCCTGGCTACACGGGGGTGATGACGGTGAAAATGACTGCTCATATTCGGACGAACAGCAGCACTCGCATGCGTTTTATAAAGTTTACAAAGAGAGACCGTTTTGCCCACGTTTTTCTTTTATTATCGCTGTTGTTGTAGTGTACCTGAGGAGTCAGCACGTGTATCCATCGACAGAAACATACATACAGCATTATTTTCAAGTTACAACCCATATTAAAGATGCGTCATCAGATGCGAGATGAACCGAAGTGTAAGTGCGTCCCCGCAACTTTTGCTCGGGATCCCGGTTGGGAAACACTGGTCTGTATTGATTGACACCGCGCTGGTTTGTTTAGAATTATATGAGCGCCGTGACCGCGCGCTGCCGCGTGATGAAGGCTTGTCGCAACTCTGTTATTCAACTGCTCTGGTTTTAAAAGCTATGTCATACTAAATGCGCCAAAATGCAATAAAACTTGTTTTACGGTCGAATGCAACGCGTGTGTGAGTGAGTAAGAGACGCGCAAAAGGGTGGAGAGAGAATTTAAGGAAATGCAGCTAAACGAATATGCGTGCGTCTTTTAAATAGCGTAAAAATGAATGAATGACGAATGTGGCGGCCGTTATTGATTATGTGGCAGTCCGGCACAAATTAGTCTGTGTGTGGGAAACACTGTTTGGCCTCTGTTTAAAGTATTCCCATACTTTTGATATTCACGGTCTAGGTTTTTGTGATAGAACCAGGAGCAGAAATCAACATTACGCAAGATGAACGTCTGACACGATGCGTCGACGCATTTCACGAACGTCAACGTATTTCCGTAGTCGATGTCATCGATGACGTCGACGCGTCGTTGCAGCACTAATTCAGATGGTATAGTCAGAATTTGGTGTAAACAGAATGAGAACATGGATCCATCATGCCTTGTTACCACTGTGCAGGCTGGTGGTGGTGGTGTAATGGTGTGGGGGATGTTTTCTTGGCACAGTTTAGGCCCCTCAGTGCCAGTTGGGCATCGCTTAAATCCCATGCCCTACCTGAGCATTGTTTCTGACCATGTCCAACACCTTTATGACCACCATGTACCCTTCATCTGATGGTTACTTCCAGCAGGATAATGCACCATCTCACAAAGCTTGAATCATTTCAAATTGGTTTCTTGAACATGACAATGAGTTGACTGTACTAAAATGGCCCCCACAGTCACCAGATCCCAACCCAATAGAGCATCTTTGGGATGTGGTGGAACGGGAGCTTCGTGCCCTGGATGTGCATCCCACAAATCTCCATCAACTGCAAGATGCTATCCTATCAATATGGGGCAACATTTCTAAAGCTCTCCATTTTGCACTGCTTTGTTTGTTGTTAGGATAACAGAAAGTTAAAAGTGTAATTTTTTTTGGCTGGTCTGCCTCAGCAATATAACAGCTCTCGTTAATGTCAAAATGATGGCCAGTCAGATTAAAGAAGGGAGGGCTTACTATTCACTCAAGACAGGAGTGAATTCCCCGCAACACTTTCAGTTTTTACAGTGTGATAAGATACAGAGCTAAACATTTAATATTTGACAACTGTTTTACGATCGATATGTTTAACAACCCACAGTAAGTGTAAACTATACTTAACTTTTTTCATGAATATTTGCCATTTTGAATAAAAAAAATGCTATCATTTAAATAACCATCTTATTCATAACTGAATGTGATGAGACAAGAAAAGTTTTTTACATGTTATATATATATATATATATATATATATATATATATATATATATATATATATATATATATATATATATATATATATATATAAGATACAATATAATATATCAAATATAGATACAAAACCAATTTCAAAAAAGTTGAGACAGTACAAATTGTGAATAAAAAAGGAATGCAATAATTTACAAATCTCATAAACTTATATTTTATTTACAATAGAATATAGATACATATAGAGAATATAGAGACAGTTTGGAATGTCATGCCAAATATTGGCTCATTTTGGATTTCATTAGAGCTACACATTCCAAAAAAGTTAAAACAGCTAGCAATAAGAGGCCGGGAAAGATAAATGTACATATAAGGAACAGCTGGAGGACCAATTTGCAACTTAGCAGGTCAATTGGCAAAATGATTGGATATAAAATGAGCCTCTCAGAGTGGCAGTGTCTCTCAGAAGTCAAGATGGGCAGAGGATCACCAATTTCCCCAATGATGCGGCGAAAAAATGTGGAGCAATATCAGAAAAGAGCTTCTCCAAGAAAAATTGCAAAGATTTTGAAGTTATCATCATTTACAGTGCATTATATCACCCAAAGTTTCAGAGAATCTGGAGTCAAATTCAAATAAATTTTGCTGATCAGTTTTGCATTTTATTCATTTTTAACATTTACTCTCTGTTTGAAACATTTTTCACAGCTTATTTTGGCTCTTTTGTAGTGTGCCTGTGAGTCTACGCACTGATTTGAGCAAATATACAATAATATGCACTAAAGTTAAGGGGTGTTTAGCCGCGTTTTAAAGTCTTGCTGGTTAAACATTTCATTTGTGTGCTTATGCACTGTTTTGCATTAAGCGCGTGCACTAAACGTCTGTCAAACACACGCGATTACTGGACAGTCTAACTGCACTAATACTGTCAAATACACACAAGGTTAACATATAAACGCAGTCGGTTATGTCTAAAGTGAAAGTAAAATCAACGTGAGTCTGTATATGAGATGTGAGCAGGTCCTCAATTGACAGCAGTGCAGCCTAGTTAACTGCTTGTCCTTAAAGGGACAGTTCACCTCTAAAATGATGTTAATAAAACAAAAACTAAAGACCTTTAATACAGTAGCTTTTAATCAATGTTGTATATTGAAGACTATGTTTTAATTTTAGCCTACATTTATTCATTCAATTCCATACTTAAATGCTACTGTACATCTCTGAGCTGCCACTGTAAATCTTTATATATATATATATATATATATATATATATATATATATATATATATATATATATATATATATATATATATATATATATATATATATATATATATATATAAAGATTTACAGTGGCAGCTCAGAGATGTACAGTATCAGAAAATAATATTATATATATATATATATATATATATATATATATATATATATATATATATATATATATATATATATATATATATATATTACATTATATAATACACTGGGAAAATTCTCAAACTCTATAGGTAAAAAAAGAAGCCATATTTATACATGATCAGTATCGGGGGAGATACTCAAAAAAAGTAATTAGTTATTAGTTAATAGTTACTTCTGTAAATTGTAATGAGATTACTTTACTAGTTACTGCATTTGAAAACTAACTTCACTACTTATTACTTTACTTTCCCGCTTCTTAATTTAGAGTGTAGATACATGGACAAACATCATAGCCCTATCATCACTTAGCCTGTCAGGATAGTGTTTATTGTATAAATGTCTACAAAATGGCATGTAAAACTATATGAAAGAACAATATCCCTGTATGCAAGAAATATGCCTCATGTAAAATCCACAAACAGGATAAAGGAGGCTTTAAAGGGGTCATTTTAAAATGTAAACACACAAGTTTTCAAAACACAGTCTTTGGGAAACATGAGAACAAGACTCTTCTCTTGAGAACAAAACCAGCTTTTTATTAGATTCATGTCGGACACAAAAAATAAAAATAAGTGGTCAATGAAAAATATAAAGATAAAGGTCAGTTTATGTTTAAGAGAGAGAATGTTTAATGTGATTCAAGGCCAAATCTTGCAGATTAAGTTAAAAACTTGCTTATTTAAGAATGAGCATGGACTTATTGCATGGACAGAGCTAGAAAATAATGTAGCTAAGTGTTTAAATTGCAAAGCATAGTTCAGTTAAAACCTTGCCCTCTTTTGCTTGTTGTTGATGCTGTAAACTGAATGTACAGGGCAAGCTAACTGTTTAAATAAAAGCACTGAAATAAAAATGCGCTGTTTATCTCTTAATCAGTTTAGAGCCATTCACACAGTACGCGTGTTTGTGGTTAAAATGCGTTATGCAGATCTAGAGATTAGATTTTTTTTATTTTAAACTTTGCTGTGTTTATAAAGCCGTGTCATGCACGATACTGCAAATGTATGGAAGAGATGCAACTGCAACAGTTAAACGGTCTAGGGTAATGTTTACATTAAAAATGAAAGAAAAGTAGTTCCCGTCTCCCTCTCTCCTTACACCAGGAGCTACGTCACTCAAATCAATCTCTATGGCAACGGTGCCCAGGCAAGCACACGCTGCACTCTGCGCATGCACGGAGCACCTAAACAGATCAAAACTTCACACACAGGCAAACACGACTAGGGTAACGCTCAAAAGCGCGTTCCTATAGTCTAGTAAAGTAGTGTAGTTACCGATATCTTTACTGTAATCCGTTACTTTGTAACTCGTTACCCCCAACACTGTACCTGATCCAGATATGCAGGCATTCCAAGGCTCATATAAAATGGACTGTGTTAAAGTGGAAAACTGTTTTGTGGTCAGACGAATACAAATTTGAAGTTCTTTTTGGAAAACTGGGAGCCATGTCATCCGGACTGTAAAGAGGTCAAGGACAACCCAAGTTGTTATCAGTGCTCAGTTCAAAAGCCTGCATCTCTGATGGTATGGGGTTTGACTAGTGCGAGTGGCATGGGCAGCTTACACATCTGGAAAGGTACCATCAATGCTGAAAGGTTCTAGAACAACATGTGCACTAATCCAGGTGTCATCTCTTTCAGGGAAGACCTTGCATTTTCCAACATGACAATACCAGACCACATACTGCTCAATTACAACATCATGGCTGCATAGATGAAGGATTCGTGTACGGAAATGACCAGCCTGCAGACCAGATCTTTCACCCATTGAAAACATTTTGCGCATCATAAAGAGGTAGATGTGACAAAGAAGACCTAAGACAGTTGAGCAACTAGAAGCCTGCAGTAGACAAGAATAGGACAACATTCCTATTCCTAAACTTGAGCAACTTGTCTCCTCAGTTCCCAGACGTTTGCAGACTGTTATAAAAAGAAGAGGGGTTGCCACACAGTTGTAATCATATCCTTGTTCCAACTTTTTTGAGATGTGTTGATGCCATGAAATTTAAAATCAACTTATTTTTCCCTTAAAGTTATACATTTTATCAGTTTAAACATTTGATATGTCATCTATGCTGTATTCTGAATATAATATTGAAATTTGGAATTTTTATTGAAAACATTGCATTCTGTTTTTATTCACAATTTGTAGTGCCCCAACTTTTTTGAAATCAGGTTTGTAGACCTAGAACTTATTTTAACAGTCTTATTTCTTCTTCATTCAATTAAAATGCCTTTAAATTCTTTAGTTATTTAATTTATTTAAATAAAAAGACCCCTCCTCCTAGAAAAAAATACCCTCCCAATATTCAATTATAGCCTTGCATCACAATAGGGTAGAAATAACTATTATTATTATTATTATTAAAATTATTTTTGTGACATCACATTTAAACACTGTTGCAAAAGTGTTTTTTTTTGTTCAAAATCAAGTGTTTGTGACGAGGGAGATGGAGCATTTTTTTCTACATGCACTCTGTGTGTGTGTGTGTTTGACCTCTGTCACTCTGACTGAGCAGTATAGCTGGAGATTGCTAGCAGCATTAAGGTTAGAGGTCACCCCTCTCTGGGAATTCTCTCCTTAAAAGGTTATCTGGCCCTCAATTGGGCCCTCTGATGTGATCTCGCCCTGTAATTGTGTATGATTGAAATAATATATGAAATCAAACACAGGCTGAGCCAGCGCTTTTCCCACCCTTCTCTTTTTGATAAGAAAAACAAACTTGCACAGTGTCACACACCTTTATGATCACAAAGGTAAACAATCAAAATAAAGAGACAGAAGTGAATATAATTTATTTTCATGAACAAAGAGAACAAAAAGCACCTTGCGCTATTTTAGGTGCCATACAATTTTTTTTCTGAGTGACTAGGCAAGACATGACAAAAGAAAAAAGAAAATAATGAACCAAGAAAAAAAAAAATTGCAACTGAATTTGAAACCTAGTGATCACTATGACTTTACAAAAGAGTCTTTGACACGTAGAACTCCCTTGGTGTTTCACCAGGAAAGCATGAGATTTATTTATTTATTTTTGCCTACAGTAATCATCATTAATCACTTTTATTATTAGAGAATATTTTTATTCCCTGCCCTATAAGAAAAAAAAGCAACAGCAAATTTCTCTGTATATCCATATTGAAATCCATTCACCCAAAGTCTTACCCGAAACATAAATAGTATTGTCTGCATGTCTTTTTTTTTCAAGCATTTTAAAATAATTCATTAGGTACACACTCTCAAATACCTTGTGTTTAAAACAAAAGAGCGGTCATTCTCTCTCTCTCTCTCTCTCTCTCTCTCTCTCTCTCTCTCTCTCTCTCTCTCTCTCTCTCTCTCTCTCTCTCTCTCTCTCTCGTCTCTCTCTCTCTCTCTCTCTCTCTCTCTCTCTCTCTCTCTCTCTCTCTCTCTCTCTCTCTCTCTCTCTCTCTCTCTCTCTCTCTCTCTCTCTGTCTCTCTCTCTCCTACTCTCTGTTTGTTGGTGATTACCGGTATAGCACCCATAGCGCATGATAAGCGTGTTTATATCACCCTTCTTTACCGTGGTGTTGGACTAGAGCTCGTCTAAATCCGGTGGAAGCTTAATGTTTATCCGACGTGAAAATAATTACTCAAAAGTGTTTCTCTTAATCCAAATAATGAGGGGCCCAGAGTGGAGCTCAGTGTCATTGTAAATCAGGACAGGGCAATTGACTCCTCACTCCTTGTAAGTTTCAGGTGAGGATGGGGGCGGATAAAGGTTAGCTTAGGCCTAATCCAGCCACGCTGCAGCCCTTAATCTGTTATGATACAAGGATGATCACTTAAAAAGGGAGGGCTGCAGGAGAAGGCCGTTTGACTGGGACCAGTCTTAAAGCGTGCTTAGTGGCCCGCTGTCTCCACAGTTGCCAGAAAAGCTCTTTAATGTGTGTACGACTATGGAGAGGCGGGAAGAATCAGATGAAAACATCTCAATATCAGTACACTGCACGCTAATTGTTTGAGGAGCTATGAGAGAGATAGAGAGAGACGTATTTTGCAGTGTCTAGGCAAAGCTGCGTGGAAACCTGCTGTCATTCGGCAATCCGGAGATCATGTGCCTGTACAGTGGCCGTGGCGGTGTGATTTCAACGGGGCACATGGGAAAGGATCATGTATTGTAGAGTGCTGAGTGCCATTATGGTCCACATGGAAAACAGCTCAACTTATTAGAGAGTGAGAAAGACAGAGCGAGTAAGAGTTAGAACGAGGGTGAGGGAGAGATGGAGGATTCAATATCCTATCCCAGGGCTCCTGTGTCATTGCAGGGGGATTAGGCTGGAGAAATCTGCATGGCTTTGCTCTGAGAGCTCAAGGATGGAGCTGAGTTGGCTGGCCTCCAGCGTGACGGCCATCTTTCCGAGGTCTGAAAAAGAGAAGGTTCTGAGCGCTTTGTTCGCTTGCTGTCATCGGTCTGATTCACAATAGACTTAGAGCTGTTTGTTTTTTAATCATTCCTTTTGTATTGAAACATGAAAAAATGATGCTACAATCATCTTTGCAGTATGCGCCCTTCAACCATTATTTCAGTTTAGAGGATTCATTTAATGCACGGTTGAAATGCTTGGTCTCTGTCAGCTAGTTTTTTTATTTTTTTATTTATTTAAATCTGCTCAAATGTAAATAACAATCACCTCTTTGACTATATATTAGCACTTTTTAGAAATCCATTTTAAGGGCACATCTCCATGCGTTTACTACTCCCTTGTAATTTGGCTTGTACCAACAACGGTTCACCAGCAATTATCTGCATATTTACTAGGTTGCTTTATATGGTAATAACATGATGAAATCAATCCGCGCATATGTTTATTGACCATTTTGTACTGCCATATTGATCGGCGTGAATGTGACCCGATACATTGCTAGAGTGCATCTTCATTATGCCATTTGAGAGAGGTTATTAGAATGGCGTTTAAACGAGCCCCAGTCCGCGGTGTGACTGGATGAAATGTGGTTATGACGAGTTGCCTTTGAGAGCATGGAAAAAAGCTTCTGGAAAAATTTGGGAGGGAACATTTGAGGTTTTGTTTAGTGTTATATATGATAAAATGTATTAATTTGATTTAATACATGCATATATCTGTTATAAATGCTAATCTTAATTTGGAAATCCTTTCTGTGGTAAACAAATTATGTTACTATATCAAAGATCTCTAACTAAATAATATTGATACATTTTAATATTAAATATTAAATATATTGATTTTGCTAAAAAAATGTTGCACTGAAAAAATAATACTCTTTTATTTGTTGTCATGCATAGCTTATTATTATATTATTATAGTTTATTTGTTACTTTATTTTAAATTTATTAGTTGATTTCTAAGTCTATGTGTGCCATTTTGAGGCATTTTAGTGTTTTGGTCTCATTAGTGTTCTTGTGATATTATCAATAGTTTTATGTAACACATAATCAGCTCTCCATGTTCATTTGTTATTAAAGACGTAATACTGAGTTATGGTTACTAAATTATACTAAATGGGTACAATTCCAAATTATAATTTAATACTATTTATAAGCATGGTAGTTCTTTTAATATCATATAATTTATTATAAATCAACTCGATTTTTTTTGTTTTTTAGCCATTTGCATGTACTCATTTTGATTGTATGACATAACTAATTTGAGTAATAGTTACTCAGTTCTAAAAAGTATTATATTTAAATAGCATTGGTTTTAATAATTGCATTTTTTTTTGCAATGTGGGACATTTATATTTATTTAACTTACACAACAGCTGCATGCTTTTTTTCTTCTTGATAAATTATATTTTTGTCAACATGGAACATGAAATCTCAATCCATGAAGTTACTTGTTTATAGTTTTACAAATTTTCTCTTTAAGCAGGGGAATTTGATAATTCTCTTAACATATGTCAAAATATATCTTGCTAGGGAACGTTTGATCCAGCTTTGATGTGATGTGATCTTACACCTGATAGCCTTGATGGAGTCTCATTATATTCACTCTGGTTCCCTTGCCGAGGCTCAGAGTAGTGACTGAAGGAGGGGTGCTAGCAGGAGAGGGCATGTGCAATCTCTTTTGTCTGGATATAAAAGAATAAATATCCTGCTAAATCCAGAGTGCTTGCCAGGCCAGCTAAATCTTACGCTCAGTATTCACTGCTGTGTTTCGCTTCTCTCTCTCTCTCTCTCCCGCTTTCTCTCCCCGTCTCTCTGTCCCTCTAATTCCCTCTCATTTCTAAGCAGGAGAGGGAGATGAATTGACTGGCGTTTGATGTGTTGATTGGCAGAAGGAGAAGGAGATGTGCTGAAGGACAGCTGTGTGTGAGTTTGTCTCGGGGGACAGTGGCTTGATTGCTAAATGAAGACCTCTAGTGCTTTCTTGTTAGCCACCGTGGATCCACCTTCCAAATAACGTACAATTAGTTGAAGCTCAATTAACGAAGCAGGATCTCTGTGTGTGCACAGTATGAAGCCACAAAGCAGTGTCTCGGGACGCTGTGGGGTATCGGGGTCTAGCGCCCGAGGGCAGAAGGTGGTGCTGGCCCTATCAGCATCTCTTTGCTGTCTGTCTCCTTCACTCTTCATTTCTCCCTATAGTGTAAGAGCTTTGTACTCCCACAAAGACGCTCGCTTGAAATCCTGGACAGACTAAATGCAAGACAGGGAGAGTGAGAAAAAAGGTAAAGGAGAGAGAAGCGCGACGAGCAGTTGAGCATAAGTGATCCCCATTGTATTTCTGGCACATCTGGGAACATCTGATTACATTGAGATCTAAAGAACTATTGCGAGTTCAATACAAGTTAAGCTCAATTGACAGCATCTGTGGCATAATGTTGATCGCCATGAAAATAATAGTGACTTGTCCTTTGTTTTCTCAAATTAATAATGAACAGAAACTTTACAATGGAAGTTGATGAGGGGCAGTTTTTTCTGGAATTACCAGCAGAAATGAGTCCCTTACTATTTATGTGAGCAGTTACATTGTTCTCCTCATTTTTTAACTTTCATTAAGTTGTAAATTGGATATAAGTTTAGACTTTTTTGTGCTTATTATTGAAACATTTTAAGATTGACTGTAAACTTCATTATTAGTGCCTCGCTATTTTTGCTGTGTGTGTGTGTGTGTGTGTGTGTGTGTGTGTGTGTGTGTGCGTGCTTGCGTGCGTGCGTGCGTGCGTGCGTGCGTGCGTGCGTGCGTGCGTGCGTGCGTGCGTGCGTGCGTGCGTGTATGTGGGCATGTTTTTGTTACATATGAGGACACATATGTGTATAATGACATGGGTATGACATAGGTTTTAAAAGGAGAGCGTGAAATATGAGGATATTGGCCATGTCCCCACTTTTCAAAATGCTTATAAATCATACAGGATGAGGTTTTTTTTAGAAAGTAAAATTGCAGAATGTTTCCTGTGATGGGTAGGTTTAGGGGCATGGGCAATGTAGAACAGCATAAAAAACCATTACGCCTATGGAATGTCCCCATATGTCACAAAAACAAACGTGTGTGTATGCGCGTGTGGCATTGTGCCAAAAGTTCTGTTGATCGATTGTATTGAACCCAAAATATTCCTCCGGTCAGCATGGTTTTGCTGAGAAGCCATCACAAGCAGCAACTAGCCATTCTTTATATACAGTAATATCTGATGAGATTATCAGTTCTTTTGGAGAGAAATACAAAATGAAATATTAACATAAAATCGGCATTTAAAATGATGATGATAAAAGGTTTTTAAACGACCAGCTTATGATTTCTTAATCCATTTCATGGCCCATTGAAATTCAGCACCGCAGCTGAGCTCAGCGGTGGCCTTACACTCCCAGACTCACAAGACCAAACATGTCAGATCATCCCAAAATCTAGAAACTGCTTGTTTGCTCTGGCAAGGCTAAAAGCGTTGGCATGTCCACTCTCCCTTCTGCTGGTCTAATGCAGCATGGGTAATGCTGTCAGAGCAATGCATTGTGGGGAAGTTTGTGCCACTGCATGATGAAGCGTTCTATTTATATTAAAATGAGGGGCTTCTCCTGAGGGAGACATTGAGGGGAATGGAACAACAAACACCCAGCTTTAGAGGCCTGCCTGTTTGTATGTGCGTATGTATGTGGAAAAAGAGAAAGAGAGCACCCAAGAGAAGGACAGTGACAGCAAAAATGGCAACCCTTCATCCAGAGTGGCCCTTTGGACCCTGGGAAGAGTTATAATGTGGTCGCAAGACATTGTTGCAGGATTTTTTATTTTTTTATTTCTAGTGTTGTTGCCTTTGGTTTTTGTGGCATATAGTCATAAAATACCACACACTGTAATAAAAGGAGAGCCTTAAATCTAGCTTGAGTGACCAGTGGGATATGGGATGCGGGTGGTCATACAGTTTTTTTTTTTTACCTTGTTAATGTGCAAGCCAAAAGCTTTCAAAGCTTGCCATGGTGATGGATGACCCATTGTTTGCTGCGTTTAAAGTGTGTATTTGTTACTGTATTGACCTCTGTCATTCAGACCCCAGTTGAAAAGCTCCTAGTACATTGGTTTAAAATGTTGATCTTAGCTCTCTCCAGTCACATTGCATTTAAATCACATTGCAGCATAAAGATAAACATTAAACATAATTTCTTTCATTAATGACTCACCCTAATGTCGTTCCACACCCGTAAGACCTCCGTTCATCCTCGGAACACAGTTTAAGATATTTTAGATTTAGTCCGAGGGCTTTCTGTCCTTTGAATGTAAGTGTATGCCCTCTTGCTGTCCACGTCCAGAAGGTAATGAAAACATCATCAAAGTAGTCCATATGTGACATCAGTTGGTTAGTTAGACTCTTTTGAAGCGTTGACAATACATTTTGGTCCAAAAATAACAAAAAATACGACTTTATTTAGCATTGTCTTCTCTTCTGTGTTCCTCAAATAAAGAATCAAACGCTCATGATTCATGATTCGGATCGTGTGTCAAACTGGCAAACTGCTGAAATCATGTGACATTGGCGATATGAATCATGAATCAATCTGCTGATTCGCGACCGTTTGAATCTTTATTTGAGGTTTAAAAAAAAAAACGCGGAAGAGAAGACAATGCTAAATAAAGTAGTTTTTTTTTGTTATTTTGGGACCAAAATGTATTGTCGACGCTTCAAAAGAGTCTAACTAACCAATTGATGTCACATATGGACTACTTTGATGATGTTTTCATTACCTTACAGCAAGTGGGCATACACTTACATTCAAAGGACAGAAAGCCCTCGGACTAAATCTAAAATATCTTAAACTGTGTTCCGAGGATGAACGTTGGTCTTACGGGTTTGGAACGACATTGGGGTGAGTCATTAATGAAAGAAATTTCATTTTTGGGTGACCTAACCCTTTAAGGCTGAGACACTATGTCGAGTAATGTCGGGACATTTTTGAGCGTCAGTTGGCTTAGTTTTTCTAGTGTGTTCCGCACCATTGGATATGTCGGTCGCAACTGTGTTTTTTCCCGGCTGATTCAGCATGTTTAAGCGGTGTCGGGCCGTCTGTGAGAGATAGAACTCTGATTGGCTGTTCAGCTTAGAATACGAGAGAGTGATGAAAGTGAGCAAAGATACAGATGTTATAATTTGACATCATCTTACCTGAACAATTGAATGCACAGATTTTTTTTTTTTTGCATAATATGCACAATGCACAGATATTTTGAGTGATTCATATTCAAAATGGTAATCTGTAGTCCTAGTATCATTTTCCCATTTTGAATGATGAAAAACTTTAAAAAGAAAATGAGTAGAGTCACATACGGGTTACTTTTCAAGCACGCAGGCTCTTCGGCAGACAATTAAAAGTATATACTTAACAAGCCTTTGCAGTCATAGGTAAATAATCAAGGATCACATGATGAAAACAAAACCAAAACTGAAAACACAAAAAATTAAAGGTCCCGTTTTTCATGTGTTTTTGAAGCTTTGATAGTGTTTACAGTGTGCAATATAACATGAGTTCATGTTTCGCGGGTAAAAAAACACAGTATTTTTCACACAATTTACTTATCTGTACAGCGCTGTTTCCTCTGTCCTAAAAACGGCCTGATGATTTCCTTGTTCTTTGAAGTCCCTCCTTCAGAAATACGTAGCGAGTTCTGATTGGGCCAGTGCTTCCCGTGTTGTGTTTGGACAGCAGCTTATTGCACTTTGCCCGGAAAGGTCCCGCCTCTTACCATAACGGGGAGATGCAAGCGCTGAATGCACGCTCTTTTCCACGTGAGAGAGCAACAAGACCACGCCCCCTATTTTGCGTGTTCTTGTGGGTAGAGGGTTAGTCAACAAACGGTTCTAGTGATGTCATTACATCCCTGCACTTTCTGCTGTAGTCCAAACCTGCCGTTCGCTGTAGGCTTTGAAAGGGAACTTCTGTTAAATAAAATATCTCGCTTGGCATTGAACTTTGAGCTTTATAATTTTACAGGTATTATTTATGCTCTAACAGCAACATTACACACTAACTAAAGTTTGAAAGATGGGATCGCGAAGAACGGGACCTTTAAGTCATGGAACAGTCATGGAAAAAATACAAGATACTAAATGTGAAAGTCAAATTTTATACACGCTAAAATTAATAATGAAAATCATGATACCTGCATAAACCAATAGAAAACCATGAAATGGTCAAATATCAAAATCTTAATTTAATCCCTGACCCTGTAGTATCTAATGTGTAAATCCACAAGATCTCACGCTTTTTTATTATCTCTTTTTTTGAGCACCCAACTTTTGAGCATATTTTGCTGATGTGTGTGCTTTGGTCCTGATTTTGCCTTTTTGAATGATGAAAACAGACTTATTGTTATCTGCTGATATAGACAGATATTAACTTACATGCAGATGCAGAATACTCATGCTAGTTGAGGCAGTCACCTTTAGTCCTTTTTGTGTGTGCAAGCAGCTTTCTGGCTGAGACGCAAACGTCGAGAGGCAACAACACAGTCAGCTTTCGTCGCCACTAGTTCTTTGAGGTCGGTGTGGTGTGTCTCAGGCTTTACACTGGTATTCCTTATTGTTCTGGTATGTATTCAGGCTAACATTCTTACCAACTGTAATTCATCTTATTCAATTTATATGTCTATTTTAGTGTTTGCACTGGGCCAAAGACGTGCTGGTAGGGTTAGATGCTTACAGTGCTCAAACTGGTGACTGACAGTTTGAACTATATCTCATTATGGTGTAATCCCCTCCAGAAAGGCCATCCCTGACTTCATCAATACAAAATAGGCCTGTGAAAATAACACGCCACGATGTCTCACTGTGCAGCACCAACAGCAATGAAAAGCGAGTCCGTCCTGTGCGTGTGTAATGATTCTGCCATTACAAACAGTGGAGGTTTTTCTTTTTTCGTTCTCAAACGGCCAGAGAATGGCCTGCACCAGGCTAGTTAATTAAACTCAAGGGTGAAGCATTATTTGTGGGAAAAAATCCAATTATTTCTCCTTTCTACCCAGAGAGAGAGAGAAAGAGAGAGAGAAAGAAAAAGAGAGAGTCAGGATGTCACTTGGAGATGAGATGGCCACTTCACTTCTCTTAAGATCTTCATTGTTCATTTGCATGGGCCATTCATTACATTGAATTTATTTTCCTT
Organism: Pseudorasbora parva; assembly: GCF_024679245.1. Classification (NCBI taxonomy): domain Eukaryota; kingdom Metazoa; phylum Chordata; class Actinopteri; order Cypriniformes; family Gobionidae; genus Pseudorasbora; species Pseudorasbora parva. Next base: position 23,851,431 of record NC_090182.1, read on the forward strand.
ATTTTCAAGTCAGGCTATGTCATAGAATTTATTTATTTTTAGGGGGGAATATTGGAGGCTCTTTATGCAATATTCTGAAATTATTTCTTATTTATTCATACATTTTTCCCTACGAAAAGATTCTATTCATTCACCTTAATCTCCTATTCTCTCACAGAAAGGAAATAACCCATGATAAAAAGGCAATCATCCATGTTTTTTTCTGGGACTTCAAAGACAAAGGGCATTACAGTCAGACAAAGGGCTAATTTAGTCTGTAAACCTTAATTATAACTTCATGGTTTTATTTACGGAAACGTTAATTGGTGAGATTTTGTCAGAGCATAAACCCGTTTTCCAGCACTGCAATTAAAAGCCTTAAGTTCAGGACCGGCAGCTCCCACATTATGGCTTCAAAGGCAGAGAAATCAAAGTATCTTAGATCCGCAGGTGTGGTGTTCATTACACTAGAGTTTGGTATTTCGTTTTAAAATAATAACACAGCTGTGGTCAATAACAATGATAAAACTGGGCATTCAGCGAGCAGTTCGCTGGCATCAAATAGCATCAGATTTGTTTATTTATCCACCTGTCATGCATTATTGCAATAGTTCTAATTAATGTGTGTGTTTGTAAGTGTGTGGAGGGAGCATATTGGGCGAGATGTAATTTCACTCTTTCATCCGTCCGCGGGGACAAGCAGGGCCCCTAATCTGGCCCCGTGAGCCCTCGCCCTGGGTTGAACTTTAGCACTGAGAGGGTCAGCCACTGGCCCGCTGGGAGAATGCCTCCACCGGCTGGCTTAATCCCGGCCAGTCGATAGACGTGGGGTACCGGGGCACGGATGTAACCCTCCAGAGTCCACACACACACTTCAACGAATGCACACATATATATATACACACACGCTCAGACATGTAAACGGCTCATTTCAATATGTGGTAAGTGTTATTGACAAGCAGGTGCAAAAGTTCATTCACAGGCACACGATTTCAAATGCACATCCACATAGATGCATAAATAAGAGGATCTAATTTCAAGAAACCTATAAAAAGTCCCATTGACCTGATGTAATCACACACACACACACACACACACACACACACACACACACACACACACACACACACACACACACACACACACACACACACACACACACACACACACACACACACACACACACACACACACACACACACACACACACACACACACACACACACTCACTCACTCACTCACTAGTATTTATGCATATGATTTGAGGCAAGCTCAGGAGCCTTTACCTCAGGGCACAATGTGCTGGATTGATGTGGTAATGTTTTAAAGGGCAGCCAAGTGAGTGGAACATCACTTTAGCAGCAGGTCAATGGAAGAACTGATCTTCTTATTTAGATTTGACAGGATAAGATTGATCTTGTTCTGTCTACTACATGGTTTTACCATTTTTTAAACAATACTGAATCTGAACTTTGGTTAATGGTTTAAATTGCATCTAATTTAATAACAGAAACTGACAAGTAAGAACACCTTTTGTTGGGTTTTGACTGACAGACACCAGGTAGATTCCTGTAGCTCCCAACCTCCATGAAAATGAGATGGGTGAGTGAGTGAGGTAGAGATATTGGTGGCAACTCCCTAAATTACAGTACTAAATAGGAAGGAAGAAGGAGATAGGAAATGAAGGGGGTGAGAATGGGTTTTTCAATGAGCTTGACTCTCTGGGGAAAGGATCGGTCAGCAGACGATTGTGATTAGGGTCAGGATGGGCATATCATCAGAGGGACTGGGCAAATTTATTGTAGGGTTGGGGTTAAATATATGGTTGTGTGCTTTTGAGCCCCAAGGTTATAGTTACAGTTCAGGTAGAAATTCCATAAGGTTTTTGTTGTTGTTGTTGTCGGTATATGACACTGTAAAAGACTGTAACAGTTCTGCCCATTCTCATTTTACTCAGAAATACATAAAAACACTCTTACATAAAATAACAACATTTACTTGCTCTTGACTTTGCCATATGCAAATCATGCTGGGAAGTAACAAGCCCTGCCCAGTTTCAGTTAATGCAACACAAATCATTCGTGTAACACAACACAAACGGATTAAGTTTAACTTCAATTTGACTTATAATTTAAGTGGATTGAACATTATCAAATTAAGTTTGGACAAAATGTATAGCAAATGTGTTTCTTTAGCTCATTTTAATCAAGCAATTTGAACAATCAGTATAAATCTTTTTTTTTTCAGTGTATGTTAGTGGTTATGATTCTAATTTTATTAATAGTATGTTACATTTTTATATTTCTAATATTTTACATATTATATTTGAAAAGATATATATATTTACTGGTGCTATTATATTAATACTTGTCTCTGTTGCTTATTTTTGAATGCAGAGATCTTGAAACCCTCAAAAACTGCACATATTTTGGTCAGAACTTTCTAGTGTACAAAATATGGATTGAAGAGAGACATTTTTTTGTTTCCACAGTCCACGTTTCAAGAGTAAAACGAGCAAAGAGTCATACCACAATCCTTCTCTGCATGTATAGCCGCCCTCATGTTTCTTATTCACTCGTGTTGTTCCTTATTTACCACTGGTAATGTTTGGAAAATGTTTGTTTGACCATTTCAGTGATATGCAATTTGTATTACTTAAGGAGACATGAAGGTTCAAGCTCATCATTAATCTGTGCACTATGTCTCATTCCATCAGTCTGCTTACATTTTGCTATAGACCTGCCCAATGGATTAACTCCAGATGTCAGCCTTAATCAACTCTACGCCTAAGGTGTAATATTCTAATGCAGGTATAAAACAGGGACACGCAGGCTTTCGTGGGTTAATTACATCTCATCTGGAAGAGTGACAGCCAGAGAGTTTGACAGATAGATAGACAGATAGATTGATAAATAGATAACTTTGACCCCAGGGCTCCTTGTGAATTTCACTTACACACTGAAACGGCTCTCCCTAAACTGTTTATTAACGAGCAAAGGGAGGGTAGGAGAAAAAAAAATAAATGACCAGAAAAATAAATTAACGTCGGCTTGCAGCCCATTTCTGTCCAATCAAATGGCCGAAGATTACCCCATATAATTATACTAAAGGGCAATTGGTTGATATGAGTGCAGGTCGGAGGTCGTGGCCGGCATAAGTGATTCGCTGGTAGACTGTAATGCGGTCTGTTCGTCTCTGGCTCTGACCCTATTCCACTGCCTGATTGCCGCCTGTCACCTTCTCTTCAACTCATGTAAATTGTGTCTGCTACTCTAGCACTGGTACGGAAGAAAGGGTGGGGGGGCTGAATGTTTGTGTGTGCAGGAGGGGTTTTCTCTGTCCAGCCAAACTGTGGACGCTCCGCTTGTATCGAAACCCATGTGTCTGTAATGGTTTCTGGGTGGCAATTTGAGCGACGACGTTTTGGACTCATCCTCCTTAATAGGTTGTCCTCCTCCGGCTAAAATTGAATAGCCCCGACATGGCCCAAGGCGGGCGATAAAAATTCAATAATTCGGCCGGGGTCAGACTCCTGTCATTTTTTGGGGATGGGGGTGAGTAATTATGCTGCACTAACATGGAGAGGGGGGTGAGGGGTTATTGGATTGAGGAGGAGGTGCACCTGAACTTTGATAGTACCGTAACCTTCAGAAGTTCTCCAAGTTTCAAGCCACAAGCAATAACCCACAATCTAATGCACTGTATCTGGCGAGGGAGCGAGGGTACCTATGGCCAAGTTATTTTTAAATGTGGCAATTTTAAATGTTATGATACTCAGGTTATTAAATGCTTTTTGAATGGAACAACCTTATGGCAAAAATGCTCTGAAATGCTCGCCTGCGTTCATGCACGTAACGTATATTTTCACTGATCCTCATATATGTCACAAATCAACAAGCATAATTCTCCATAAAATGTCGCAAAAGCACTTCTGATGGAAAACTGAAACCGAAGGAAGATGAGTCTCCCTCCTCCGAGAGCGAGTTGAACGGAGGGAGCCGCATGTCTTTTGTCCTGTCAGTTTTATATGACATTATTATTCTCAGGGTTGTAAATTCCAGGCATGTTAAGATCTCAGACAACAACAATATAAAATTCAATCAATGAGGTGCTCTTTTGTGGCTGCCCCTGCAGATGTTGTGCTGCCTGTGCGAGTTCTTAAATCACAGGCAGGAGGATTCTGCATAATTGCATGGCGGCGCAGATCTGATGTGTGCTGTCTGCGTGCTGGCCCGGGCGTTATTGAGCTAATGCGAATTGCTGTTTAAAACGGGCTCGTAAAATAAGGCCGTTGACACAGGGTCACTTTAGAGCTGCGTGTTTTGTCGCACGTTATATTACAGTATTAATATTGATATGTGCTATTGAATTTAATTTATATTTATGTGTAAAACTGACAATGAAATATGAATTGTTACCACGTTTTTCTGCCCGCCTCTGGGATAAAAGTGCTGCGCTGCCTGTCTATATATCCTATATATATAGGATTTTGTCTTTCTACTCATCTTCCTTCAGATAATGCACACCACAATTTATTCACCAATTATTTATTTTAAATCTAATAGTACATGCATTGTCAGCCACATTGTGTATGCATATGTATTGCCGTTCTGTTTTATTTATGCTATACTCTAGGAATTCTAATGAAAAAAAATACACTGATTTACTAAGTCAAATTTCACTTTTGTGTTTCAATACTTTAGTGGATTTAGTTTATTTACCACACATTATGCATGCTGGCATAAGTCTAAATGTGTAATTGCTGACGAGGTAATGATTGAGCATTATCTGATGGCCTTGTCATTAGGATGCTAATGAGAGACTGGTCGACTCTGCCCAGCGCCGTCTTCACTCTGTGGCTTAATGAGAATGACACAGCCCACCTGAGATGGTTCATCCTCCAGTTAATATTTCCAATCTGTTAATCAATGAGTTGATCGATGGATGGTAGGGTGAGGGGAGACAGACCCCCCCACCCCCCAACTGTCAGCATGGTTCCTCATTGAGATTACAAGGCCACGCTGGCTCTCTGGATCAGGTGCTGACTAAAGCAGCAAGTCCTCATGGCAGTTTTTACAGTTGGATTTTGAAATGCTTGTTATTTTAAAAAATTGCTGAGTTGTCAGCTGGCTCAACCCGATCACATATAAATGCATATAAATAGGGCGTGTGCAATGTAATGTAATGTATATGTGAGCCATGCTGGCAAAAGGAGTCGAGATGCACACAGGATCATTTCAAACTACAGGCAAAACAAATGAAAAAGGCAGATTTTGGTCAATTTCGAGGTTTTAAAGAGTTCATGAAGCCCTCGTCTGGCGATCCCAAAGCTCCAAACAGCAATTAAACATCTAAAAGTATCTTTATTAGTACGTTTTCTGGGAGGATTACCTTTCCTTTGTCCATGAAAAAAAACGATTTTACTCTAGGTGACTGACAGATCCTACGCATGCGTGCTCAGACAGTGCGCAATCCCGATATACGCAGAATTACATTATTCCAAAGTATCTGTGTTGGCGAGTATTCACGCAAACATTATAAGTTATGTCTCATGTTAATGTTTGGTTAGCTGTTGTGTAACATCTGATGCGCTACATTATTTTAAAATATGTGCGGTACAGTGGGTCTTAATATATTGGTTGTCTGTTTCATTATTTTTAATAAAACAATTGTGGTATCATGGGGGGAAAAAAGTTGAACATATGTTTTTCTTATAGATATCCAGTGTTGACTTGGTGTGTGTCAAATTTGGTGTTATTACTGGGATTTTAAGGTTTGCTTGTTAGGTGTGTTTGTTTTGGAACCTTCTGAAAACTTTAACACAATTTTTCTCAAAATTGACTATGCTGACTTTAACAACTTCAAACAGATGTAGCTCATGAATTTTTTGTCCGATTAAATTTTTAATGAAGAATTAGAAAATAGCAATATCTTGCGACTCATTTTGTCAGCACGAGTCACGTGTTATACTGGAATAGTTATAGTAAAATATACATATACATAATATATAAATATATATATTTTGTTTATATATTTATAATATATATATATATATATTATAAAAAATAACAGTATGTGTAATTAAATATATTGCCCTTCTGGGATATAACCAAAAACAATGAAATTAAATTATTTTTATTTTATTTTTATTTTTTACAGAAAATGATCTGGGAAAAAAAAAAGAGACAGCCACACCTGGTGCTGTTCATTGGCCACAACGGTGACTGGTTTCTTGCAAAAGAAGAGAGAAGAAGATCAAAGTGCAAAGGAGAAGAAAAATCATATTAACAGTGTAATAAGAAAAGATTTGGCTGGTATGCTGCAGGTCGTGGAGCAGTAGCTGAAGGGAGGTCTTTATTTTGACATCAAGCTGCACAAGCAGCACCCTTAAAAAGCTTATTATGTTATCTGGTTGTGGCAGTGCCGGCCCGTCCCCGGCCTCGAAGTAGGCGAGCTCGGGACAAAGCTGTAGCACATTAGAGCCAATAAATGTGCGTTGGCACTACTCAATTTAAAGTAAAGCCCTCTCTTGCCTGGCCGGTCTGCCTCATTCCTAATAGGGTATTCCACAAACGCAGCTCATCAATTGCGGGATATCTTGTGTATGGCTACTTTTTCCTTATTGTTGCTTTTTTTTCTTGTGTGTGCGTGTGTGAGAGGGCAGACATAGAGTATTTTAAGTTTTGTGATTTCAGATTGTGGATGCTTGTCTTAGATTAGATGGGGGTAAAACGTGTGAAAGCTGCTGATGTCACCTACAGGACAGGATTTTTCTATTGTGTTTATATCACATTAATCTGTAGGTTATTTCAGGGTTATTTTTATTTTGTTTTAAATATTTTTTTTCCATTATTTTAAAGAGGATTTTTACACTCATAGACATTTGTATTACTGCACTGAGAAATGTTCTTTCTGCAGAGAGGCTAATATCAACCTACAAGATTAACTTAAGCCTCTAAAGTTCACATAGATTCTCTCTCTCTCTCTCTCTCTCTCTCTCTCTCTCTCTCTCTCTCTCTCTCTCTCTCTCTCTCTCTCTCTCTCTCTCTCTCTCTCTCTCTCTCTCTCTCTCTCTCTCTCTCTCTCTCTCTCTCTCTCTCTCTCTCTCTCTGTGCCTTGTCCTGTTATGATTCAGTTTTTCCAATCAACAAAACGTATTTATGTGTTTAATAATCATCTATTGTTGGTTATATAAAGGCTATAATGTATAATATTTACAATTATTTATATGTATTTCAAGATTTTTTCCCCCAGTATGTTGTTATACTATGTATGTTCTAATCATTTCGGAGTATTAGATAATAATGCAATAACTAAATAAAATAACACTATAAATATCTTGAAACATTTTTTAAAAATTGCAGTTCTTTTTTAGTTTTTAAGTGTGTATGTTTTAAATATTATATGTTAAAAGGTTGGTTCACTTAAAAGTAAAAATTCCGAATCTTTGGAACACAAGTTAAGATAATTTTTATTTGTAGAGCCATGGTCAGTTTATGTGATGAACAGATTTAATTTAGGCTTTTATTCACATATCAGTTATGATAAACAGATGCTCAAGCATTCCCTTGATGTGTCGGGAACCAATGAGGTTCATTCTCGTGTGTTTCACAGTTTAAGCTTCTGCAAGAACCAATGAGGTTCGTTCATGAACGTTTTGAATCTTCAGTGTGGTATTTTAATGTTTTTTTCTGTTCCTCCATTGACAGTCTGTGTTCCGAAGATGAACGGAAGTCTTGTGGGTTTTAGAACATACATGAGGATGAGTAAATGATGACAGAATTTTAATTTTGTGGGTGAACTATCCCTTTAAAAGATTGGAATCCAATTCCAACACTTCCAATAATTAGAAAAAAGATCACATGAAGAGTCAATATCTTTTGTGCTGTGGTATCATTAAGTGCTAGTGGGATCTGTATCAGAAACTAATAAAGGGCATTCTACAAGAGCACAACAAGCATTCTCAATGACTGATGGCCCATTGATTGCCTGCAGTTTCTCCCTGATGGTCACTTGTTCAAGAGTTGTCTTTTCATCTTTCTTTTCCTCTGAGAGGGCAAGGATGAGGGGGGGAGCGTCAAAGTCAGTAAAAGAGATGGTGAGGGGAAGCAGACATACATGAATTTACACTCTTTAGTTGTGCAAGTGGCTTGCCTCTGAAATTGATCGTGACTTTTCGCCCTGTTTTTATCCCGTTGCTCACTGACTCATTTAAATTCTCGGTTTGGCCCCAGATGATTCAGTGGCTGATTAATAAGTCAAGTCTCTGTTGCACCGCACCAGCTTTATTGCTTCAGCCTTTGATATGCAGGCATGTCCAAAAGAGCCCAGATTTCTAAGATGGGCCCAGTCTGCATACATATTCACAATGATGCACTGCATCGGCATTATAGGCCAAAATTAAGCTCCTTTATGCAGAGAGTAACCCACTAATTGGACTGTCCTTGAGAATCTCTCATATTGATTACTATTCACACACATTACTGTACATCTGCTAACCTTCTTAGATAGTTATTTCTTCTTCTTGCTAGAAGTATTTCTGCTGTCATTTAAATGTTATTTGAAAAATATCACCCACAGTCGGTACTGTTTAAAACAAAATGCATAAGATTGTTTGTTTAAGTGTGTTTATTCTCATGGTTTTTACCCGATTTTAAGCTAATGTATGCAGAATGACTCTTATTATTAAAAGCTCATTTTTGACTTAATTTCAGTTACTTTGTATGTTACGATAAGAAGCACAGTTTTAGGCTACCTGTGAAAACCTATAACTCTATAAATACACTGTAAAATGTTTTGTTGGTTTAACATTTTAAGGCATCCAGGTTACTTACTTTTTAGAGTTCATTGAAATTAAAAATTTGAGTTGATACAATGAAGGAAATTGGTTGAATAAATAGAAAATCGAAATATTATTGTATCTGAGCCACAATTTTTTTTGTAAATCATGAAAATAGCTCAATTTGGCATGTTTCACAGCGTCATCACACTGTAAAAAATTATTTAGAAAAAAAGTTACCTGGTTGCCTAAAATTTTTGAGTTAATTGAAATTAAAATTTTGAGTTATTACAATGAACATTTTTGGAGATTCGACAACCTTTATTAAAATATTATTAAAAGATTTTGTAAACATATTCGGTAATTATGTGTGTGTTTTATTTCTGATGACGCAGTGAAACATGCCAAATAGTGCTATTTTCATGATTTATCACATTTTTTATGTGGTTCAGATACCAAAATATTTTGAGTTTCTATTTATTGAACAAATTTCCTTCATTGTATCAACTCAAATTTTTAAGTTCAATAAACACAAAATTTTAAGGCAACCAGGTTACTTACTTTTTTAAGTTAAACCAACAAAAATCAACATTTTTTTTACAGTGCACAAATAAAACACACACAATTACCCAATATGCTTACAAAATCTTTCAATAATATTCAACTAAAGGTTGTTGGTTCCCAAAAATGTTAACTGAATTTACTAAAAATTTTAATTTCAATTAACTCAAAATTTTAAGGCAACCAGGTAACTTTTTTTTAAATATTTGTTTTACAGTGTAGAGAATTGACCTAACTTTCAAATAAAAAAAAAATCTTCAAATTTCATATTATTATTACAAAGGTGATTATGCATGTTATTCATGCTAACAAATGTTCTTTTTTTGTGCTCATACTGTAATACACAAATTGTTGGTTTAACTTAAACAAGAAAGTAACCTGGTTGCCTTCAAATTGAGTTAATTGAAATTAAAAATTTGAGTTGATACAATAAAGGAAACTGGTTTAATACATAGGAACTCAAAATATTATTGTATCTGAACCACATACAAAATTTTATAATTCATGAAAAAGCACAATTCGGCTTTTCACTGCGTCATCACAAATAAAACACACAATTACACAATATGCTTACAAAATCTTTTAATAATATTTGAATAAAGGTTGTCGATTCTCAAACATGTTCATTGTATAAACTCAACATTTTAATTTCAATTAACAACATTTTAAGGCAACCAGGTCATTTTTTAAATATATATATATATATTTTTTTTTTTACAGTGCAGAAACCCAATCAGTGATGTCAGGATTCTAATATATTTCCCTTTTCTGTGCATCTTAAGTGGCCTATTTTTCCTCACACCCCAGCTGACCCTTGTCTTCTGTTGCACATGCAGTCATTACTGTAATTAGTGTGTAGACAATGTGCAACACTTGTGTGCCTCACTTCATTAACAGAATGACACGTGTTTGTCAGTCTCCATTATTCCAGATAGCCTTCTTCAAGAGTGATGGGTCACTTCCTAACTAGTGTGTCCAATAACTAGGGGCTGTTCAGCCATAAGTGTAATGTTGTCTTCACTAACTGGCTCATTGATCTCGTGAGATGAGCCATTAAACATTAACGGGCTAGCGCTGGGCTGTTCTCACACAGTCAGCCGATTAATAGAGCCGTAATGAAGCAGGACAGGACCCTTAGAACGTACTGATTGATGGCTGGAGACAGAGAAAGAAAGAGAGACAGGCAGCACCTGTTTAGATATTGAAGGATACAGAGGGTCGCTGAAACCCTGCTGAGAGACACAGAGGGATCTATACTGGCCTATGTACTTGCGCTACGACAGCCGCCAGAAAGCTTGGCTCTCACAGAGACTGTGTAAATACACAGGCCGTGAAATAGATAGGTAAACTGACTACTCATTCATCCAATCAGCCAACCGCTCAGAGCTACACAGAACCGGGAAAATACTGGTTTGTCATTAACATAGATGCCTTATAAACCTAATAAATATATACATTATACTCCTTTTTTTTCTTTGTAAATGCATATGTTTAGACACTTAAAGGCATGCTTTTGTGGGCATGTCTGAACGTACACAGCACTGCGTGTGTTCCCACCTAAGGGAAGTACCTACACTTGTGTTCAATGTCATTTGTTACCTACTGACGTGACTTTCTTTTGGCTGTTCCTCTTCTTGTGTTTTCCCTTTGTTTTCTGTTGCTTAAGATCAAGTACTCCATTAACTTGTCTAAGTTAAGCTAGATGTTAAGCAAGCAATCAAACTAGCTAGCTATTTTCCCTGACAAAGAAATAGATTTCCTCATGTCCCTTTTAAAAATTACGACTGATGGTTCAAGTTTTTTCATTCATTATTCTGCAACATTTTTTAGTTGTAATCAAATGATTGTTTATTAAACTGTTGTAGTAACTTAATATCACATTGTAATCATGCGGATTTTTGGAGGAGAAAAACTGAAATGGCACTCTTAGTTCGATATTGATTAACTACATACAATTTCTAACCCCCATATCTTAAATTTTGTGATCATTCACATGCATTCATAAATGCATTTCAATACACTGAATAATGCAGTGAAATATTTGTCAATAATATAAAATATTTTATATTGAAAGGACAAAACAAATGGTAATGAATGAACCCCTGCGGGTTCCATATAGAACATTTTTCCTGGTTACAAAGAACCCTAAAGGGTTATTTTGACTGAACCCTTAAAAAGGGTCCTATGTAGAACCTTTTAGGGGTTCCAAATACATTACGTAGTGCCGATAGAACCTTTTCTTCTAAGAGTGTATATTACATTATTTAAGAGTATTGTTGAAGTTGAAGTTTTAACTAATTCGTATAAAGTTTGTAGGTCTACAATTTTACAATATGAATTTTTTATAATATATTTGTTTATTTTACAATAAATGCATAATAATTATTACATGGAGTAATAATTAGTTTATTACATCTAGTAATATGAATACATCTCAGTTTGAATACATGAGACTTTATTAATATAACATGTCTAATTATTTAAATTACAGCAATTAATTTAATGTCTGAAAATGTCTTGGCTTTCCTGTAGCTCAAACAGTAGAGCATGGCGCTAGCAACGTCAAGGTCATGGGTTCGATTCCCAGGGAAAAAAAGAACTGACAAAAATGTAAAAATGTGCACCTTGAAATGCAATGTAAGTCGCTTTGGATAAAAGTGTTTGCGAAATGCGTAAATGTAAATGTAATGAAAAAATATTTTAAAAAATCTGAATATAATCTCTACATGCAATATAATCAAATCAAGGGCATTTTAAAACTAGTAAAAAAATAAATAAAAAAAAAAACATTTACATGGGGTTTTAATATTCAGTGTTTAACGCAATTTTCTTAGTAAAAAATCAAGCATCTATTTCATGTCTCGTGATATTCCCTTGGGGTTAGTTTCACCTCGACTCTCTCTTTCCTCAGCTTGCTCTTTTTAACAAACCCTGACAGCTCTCAAGTGCTTGTGTTTTTACCCTTTTATCAGAAACAAGCCTCCTGGTCCTCTGGTATTCCAAACACTACACTCAAACCAGATGTCCTTTTTTTCGCCGGTGGCACAACTTTCAAGATGACAGCGTGCCCCAAGAGAGCAGGGCAAAATCCATGGCCTGCTGAATTTGTGACTAATGGGCGTTTTGATGTGACAGCAGTCGCCGCCTAGGGAAATTGAAGCGAGCAGCGTGTCGATACCTTTTGTGTCTCTCAGCGGTGGGTTATTGTTGACGGACCTTTGGGACGGGCCCTGGCCATTTACGTTCGCAGACGGTATGTGGTCAGCAACAACTTTTCTCTCACTCTGTCTCTCTCCCTTTTTATTGTCACTATTGATCTGGCGCTGCCTTGCCACGGTGTGGCTAATTTGCTTGTTAACATAAATTTGTCAGCAGCGAGGGGAAAGGGTTTCCATCACAACTGCCTGCAAAGAAGCTTCAGCGACCCCTAGAGCTCCCCTCCCCCCTTCGCTTTCTGTCTTCTCTCCCCCATCTCTCGCTCTCTGTCTATCTGTGACTCCCTTCCGTCTTTGATTTCCTCTCCCTTTTCCTCTCGCAGTTTTTCTCGTTCTTTCTCTTTGCCCTCCGGTCCAATGCAGTGGGCCGATTTATTAAACAGCTGGTTGTTAAGCTGTCATTTAATCAATACGGTTTCCCGCACCTCTTGCTCCTTGGAATTAAATGCGAGTTAAACACAAACCAGGCATAATGACCTTTTTATGGGGCCTGCTCAGCCAATGAAATTAGCACGAAGGATCACACATTTATACCTATAAGCCTGTGTAAGTCATTAACTTCAGACAATATCATTTTAAACGACAACACATGTCTTGCTCCCCTCCGCACGCTCTATGTCATTCTCCGGTTTGTCACGGCGCAAGAGGAATTTTGAAGCCTCATAACGAACTGCAGACCTCGGGGAATAAATCAGCATATTGAGGAAAAAAAAGAAAGAAAAAAAAGATGAGAAACTGAAGGAAGGGTAAAAAGAGCAAAGATCTTTAATTCTTCCACCCAATCTCACCAGCTTGTCCAACATCTAAAAACTCCAGATGATGCAAAAAAGTTCAGAAAGTTCTGAGCCATCTGCTGAGATATTAGCTTCTTTTTTGTTCCATGTCACCAACACCAACAGCAAGGAACTGAAGTCACCCTGGCGAGAGAAACTAAACATTTCATATTTCGTATGCACAACATGATGGCAATCCTAATGCTAAAGATAAATGAGCTATCAGTGCAATATTTGGAGCAACTGTGAAAACACCATAATACCTAATCATACGACATAATGAGATATTACATAGGGTTTTATGCATGTATAGGCTCAAGGCACAAATTCTATTTCCTCACAGAAATTCATGAATATTAATCAGACACATTACTTTTTTTAATGCAGCCGAAGCATATCAGTTGCATTGTTAGGCTTGGTTTTTAAAGCAACACTAATATTTGCCTTCAGTACATGATTATACGTCACAGGAGTCTTTGCTGTCTGTGTGGTGGGAGACAGTGGTAAGCTTTTTTGACATGACATATTGTCTGTGTTTTCTTCAGCACGGCTCACAGTGGGAGACACGACCATTAAGCTGCGGCGGTGGTGTAAAATTTCCCAGAATGCAATGGTCTGAGAAAGGGAGCGCTACCTCCCAGGTCTGGTGGTGACAGGAGGGGATGACATCACCAACAACTGCAATGAGATACCATCGTAACATAAATAATATTTTTGTTGACGGTCGAAATAAATCAGATCAGAAGGCCTGTAACTCATAGCTAAGCTGAGATATCATCACAGTCTCAGACGATCCAGTCCTCCCACTGACCCTCTGCAAACCTGACACGACAACTGTCACCCATGAGTCAACACAGACAGACAGCAAAGATATACTGTTCTGCAAAAACACTACAATTCATTAAAAAAAACAAACAAAACAAAAAAAAACATATTTCACGTATACTCATGAGCTATTTATTTTTCCGCATCAGTTACAGCAAAAAAGTGTACAATATTACAAAATATTTCTATTTCAAATAAATCTTTTGAACTTTTTTGTAAATTAACTTTTTAGAAAAATGTGAAGTTTGATAAGAAAGTTTCTTTAGCGAGGATTTCTAAAGGATCATTGTGCCACAAGTAGTGACTGGAGTAATGATACTGAAAATTCAGCTTTGCCATTACAGGAATAAATTACATTTTAAAATAAATTACAAAAGAAAACAGTTATGTTGATCATTATTAATCGCGTCCAAAATAAAAGTTTGTGTATAAAGAATATGTTCCTAGTGTATATTTAATATGCATATATGAGCCCGATCTTACGAAAATGCGTATAAATAGTACGAGTTTGCAATCTCGTGGAATGTATACGGCAAAATGAGTTTTGGCGTGCTTATGGTACGCGGTTTTTCGCGTGCATATGATATGCACTTTATGGCGTATTATACTGTACATACGAACCCCCAACCCCACCACCCTAAACCTACCCAAGAGTGTATCATATGCACGCCATAAAGTGCGTATCATATGCACGCGTGTTGGCATATATATATTTAAGAAAATATATATATAAAATATTTATATTCATGTAAGATATATGAATATGTATTTATATGTGTGTGTGTATATATGTATGTACTTTTTTCACACTCCATGTTTATATGTTTTATATTTAAATTTTTGGCTAATGATTATATTTTACTTAACTGGACAATTAAATGCAGAAAAGTTGGCTTAACCAGTGAAAAGAATTTGGTTCAACAATTGTTGGACCAACTTAATATTAATTGTAAATTCAATTTGTAATTGCAATTTATCAAGCATAAAAGTTGAAACAAGCTAACAATGCATTCTGGGTGCATCATGCAAAACTCATCCATGGCTCCCAGCATGCATTGCGGCATGAAGCATGTCACCATTGTTGAGATTCATGGGCTGATTCTTGATGTCTGTGAGAGTAAATCTCACAGGAAGGCAAAGTGCATATGTACAATTGGTTTTAAACCTTATAAAGCTTTTCTGATTATAACCTTGCTGGATCTTTTCTAGAATCACAATAAAACAAAGCTAATAGTATATTTCTTATATTAAACTCAGTCATACAATCAGTCAATTAAAACACTATCATTAAAAAGTTGTCAAAATGGCCAACTGAAGAAAACACTAATCACCATGATGGTGAAAAAAAATGAAATAATTCAACACAAAACGATACAAACGCATTCAGCTGAACAAAAGATCTTAAATTGGGAGACGTGACCTTACTCAGTTAATGGAGTTGAGTGACCTATTTTGTGTAAAAGTTGAGTAAACTCAAAAATGCTGTGCAGCAAGTTGCCTTACAATTTTAAGTTATGTCATATATATATATGAAAATGTGCGTCCAATGTATCCAAAATAAAAGTTTGTATATATATATATATATATATATATATATATATATATATATATATATATATATATATATATATATATATATATATATATATATATATATATATATATATATATATATATATATATATATATATATATATATATATATAATGTAAACACAAACTTTTATTTTGGATACATTGGACGCACATTTTCGTTTGCCTAGCATATATATCCTTATATAAACAATTGAAAATGGTGATTTGATAGTATAGCACTAATTGGTAAGACTAGATCTTTGCTTGACCATTTGCTCTACCCTGAGGGAAGTGGACATCCTGACCCCAAACTGACCCTAACCTTACCACAACCTCAGCATTCTGCTGACCTTCGACCTTAAACTTAACCTTAACACTCACAGGAACCCTGACTTTCACCTTTATCAGGCACTCCGCTTTCCACACAGATCTATGCTCCCCTATGTATCTCAACTATTTATCCCTCTTTTTCATGTTGTTCCACATCCTACATACACACACACTTTTAAGCTGTTAAGATACGCAAATACGGATATAGAGGAGGAACTACAGGCTGACAGCTCTATCATTTAATCCACATAATCTGTTTTATTTCAGTATCTTAGACATCAGAGTGCGACTCTTTAAAATCTCAAAGTACCTTACGCTCTCCACGGCTTGTACGATAGTCATGATGTGTTTGTTGGTAATTCTTGTCACGCACGATGCGCTGTGTGCTACATAACCAATTAACGTTCCATGTTTTACCATCTAGAGAACATGAGTGTAATGTGTCCTAGTTACTGCACTTAGTTTTACTCAAGTTGTAATTACTTTTGTCCAGTGGCTTGCTCAACATGTACCGATTGGGTTTGGGTCACATTACATTCCACTGCAGTATTTCTCTTACAAACATAGCACACATTAGCAACATTACACTTAATATGTATTTATTTTTGGAGCAGATTATAAATTAACATTGATTGTTTTTGTCAGTGTTGAGGGACATGCATGTTACTATTATTTTATTTATTTACTTATTTTACTTATAAAACTAGATGAAACCCTAATAACGGAGTTGCTTTTTCAAATACATAACACGCATTACTTTTCTATTTATTCAGTGTATTATCAAAATTATAAAATATGTCTGTAGTAGTAATTAAAGTAATTCAGCTTGTATTTATGTAGCACTGGTTACTTTTATTTTGGAGCAATTAAAAAATATTAATGTTAAATGTTTTAATATATAAATGTTAAATAATTAAATATTAAAAATGTTATTTTAAAAAAATAGCTAACCAATGTGTTTATTGAATTTAATTTGACAAACAAATTGGAAACATATCAAGGGCTTAGGCTTATAATGCAAATAAAAAGTTTATTTATTCTACACAGACAGTTCATGACTTCATTATTTTGAGTAAACAATACCTTCATTGTGTAAATAATACCTTCATTTTAAATAACAATTAGATTTTTCTAACACTAGAAATATGAATGTGCATGTATCACATACATGTGCATGTATTATTTTTGATTTATTCACTATTATTTAAACTATGAACACTATAATCTTACATGCAGCACTGAATGCAGCTTAAACAGCAGATTGAACTAGGAATAAATGCAACGGCAAACTCTGTAACTCCTTTAACGGCGTATATTTTTTTCCCCTTTTGTCAGATTAACATATTAAAAAGATCTATGAGGACTGTACTGTTGTCAGTCGTTGCTTTGATTGTCCTTGATGTCATCACAAGAATGGTGAACCTTTGATATCCCAGCATTGGTCAGCGGTGTACAGAAAATAAGTTTACTCTCCTCTCACACATATGCTTTGCTCAGGATTTCTCATAGCTCCTAGGTCCCTGTGCAAGTCTCCCTGCGGCAGAGGGCTTAATCTGCTCTGCCACTTCAACCCTCCGCCTCCAGCCGTAGAACAGGCCCTCTCCAACGGGTGGTCATCCAGTCAGCCCACAACACCTCCTTAAATAAAAAATAAAAAATAAAGAACTTGCGGGAGAAAAAAGCTGGAAACCTAAACACTGTCGCATTAGATGGACATCCTGCAAAATCCTTTTCTCCAATCCAGATGCTCATATCTCTTTTGACAGTCGTTGGGCGGCAAAGTTCATGCTTTAAAGCAAGTGGCTTTTGGACTCTGTTTTCAACTTTCAGTGTAATGAAAGGCAAACAAAGCAAAAGTCCCGCGTTATTAAATAAAACATGTCGGTGGCCTGAGGCCAAGCATTGTCACGCTATGAACAAATGCCTTATGATAATGTGTTCCATGACTATTGGCCCTGATCTAGAATGAGCATGTTTGATGTATAGACTCATTATTAGCTGCAAGATATATGCTAACCTAGATGAGAGGAAAATGTATTTTCAACTCAGTCCAGCCTTACTCCTCCGTGTTGTGTAAATGACTGATAGGCTTTGAGAAGTGTGTGATGATCAGAAAAAGGGGAAGTGGAAATTATATATAAAAACAGCATGCATATAGTCTGTAGATCATTTCAAGGTGAACTAAAATTATTTAATTCTTGTGATGTTTTTCATAGATATACTCCTTGGAAGAGTAAAATTGAGTGGAAATAAAATTGAGCAAGCTCACATTTAAATTAACACCAAACATTGAACTATGAATGTTGAACACAGTTCTGCCTTTACTTAAAGATTAAGTACAGAAATTGAAATCTGAATAGCGGTAAGAGAAATGGAATTAGACTATAATTTATCTATGCTGAGTAAATAATTCATGAATGGATTTTCACGCCATTTTCTGAACTGACTGAAATTGAATTGACCTTCAATCTGATACACAAGTCATTCATTTTGATATGCAATCACATATCATAAAAGGCACAGGATAATGTTAATAATGAAATCACACACACACACGTTTTTGTGACGTATGGGAACATTCTATAGGCGTAATGGTTTTTATACTGTACAAACCGTATTTTCTATCCCCTTACAGTGCCCCTACCCCTAAAACTACCCATCACAGGAAACATTCTGCTTTTTTACTTTCTAAAAAAAAAAAAACTCATCCTGTATGATTTATAAGAATTTTGAAAAGTGGGAACATGGCCAATGTCCTCATATTTCACCCTCTCCTTGTAATGCCTATGTCATACGTCATTATACACATTTGTGTCCTCATATGTCATGAAAAACATTCCCACACACACACACACACACACTATATATATATATATATATATATATATATATATATATATATATATATATATATATATATATATATATATATATATATATATATATGATATATCTTATGATGAGGGTTAAAAACATAATCCATATCTAGTAATCAATGTATAATTATAATAATAATAATTATTTAGTGGAATAAAAGTCGCATCCTTGAATATTTCTTTGTGCGTGAATTACTATAAATATCTATGAATTTAGGCAAAAAGGCAAAAAAAAGGAATGGAGAGAGAAAAAAAAGACAAATTCCAACGGCGGCTCAAAAAAAGGCACGGCCTTCCTCGCTCTCGCTATCCCCCAACACCTTTCTGAAGGATTTATGTAGAATATGAGGGGATTGGAGCTACACCTGGCTTGACAGACACAGCGCTACTTTATTAAAGCTAGTACTGCACAGACTGGTGCTGTATTAAAATTGAAATAGAAGCAGGGGAGAGTTATTTGAGTCCAGAGACTGAGACCAAATCCCGGCTGGTCAAAGCACCAAGAGTTTCCCCTCAGCCTGCATCTAGGTTTACCTGAGCGCATAGGAACACACACACATTTATAAGTACAAGCAAACAAGAGTTCCTATTGATATTTAGATAATATCATCACATTGGGTTGGATTTTTTTTAGATATTGATTTTAAATTGCACATTAGATTCATTCTTCAGGCTGGTAGCTCAGTTTTATTTTTTTTTTATTTTTCTTACAAGACCTGGTCCCTATCGGCTCAGCGCAGGCCCTTCTGAGGGAATGTGTATGGATTTTTCTCTTCAGGAGGCTTGTTTTCTGTGATGAGGGAGTCATGCCAATAAGTGCTCCATTACATACGTAATCAGGGAGTGGCAAGAGAATTAGTCACTACTGACCTCTCAGCCTCTCTCACACACACCTGACAGGAATATAAATGCTAACAAACACTCATTCTGACACATGCATACATTTTAGACAGAAAGAAACGTTTTAAACTACGTCACCAGTCAAAAAAATGACAATATATCTTGTAAATGACAAGTAGAGAGATGAGTGTAGGGTTATAATATGATTCGTTGACATGAATTTTGTCATTTATGCACCACTTTTTATTTACTGACAGCAGCACTCGAGCTGCATGTGTGTGTAAAACCTGATAATCATGTTCTTCAACATAATTTGAGGATGTCAATGAGCGTAGATTTTTCCCCAACATCGTGTGCTTTAACGGAAGCAAGAACTTCTGACCCTTTGACCTTTATGAGTTCACATAATGCATGTCATTAATTTGCTTATATGACCAAGAAATTGTGCAGAATCTTCAATAAATATAAACGTACTTGTCCATTTTATGTCATAAGATTTAAAATTTTATAAAATTCTCAAACTTAATTTCCAGGTATGAATTTTAATTCCTAGATTTTCAATGTGAACTGTGTGAGATTTTAACCTTAGAAAATGTATTAACTAACAACGAGCATATTGTGTATTAATATTTCTTAACTTTAGTTAATAAAATCTTAAATTCTTCATTGTTTGTTCATGTTAGTTCGCAGTGCATTAGCTAAGGTTAACAAATACAAACTTTGATTTTAATAATGTATTAGTATATGTTGAAATTAACATTAAGTTACTTCTTAGTTAATGTTAACCAAAGTAGTTGACTCATGTTAACTTATAAAACGTTGTAAAGTGTAAACAAAATTTTTGGTAACACTTTATAATTTCACACTATTAAGCATTAGTTAAGCATTAGTAAATAGTTACTTCATCATTTATAAAGCACTTAGACATTAATAAGCAGTTTATAAGTACAGATATGCTTTGGTCTTGTATTTTCACACTTTATTAATAATCAATTTATCATTTCTAAATTAAGTATTTACAAACCAGTTAATTATGAGTTGTCAGTGGTTCACAAGATAATTTAGAAAGTGTAATAAATCATTAATAAACTATTTAAATGTATGTTTTCTAATTATTGTACGTAATACTATTAGATGTAGAAATAGTTACTCAGTGTGTTAATTAACATGTGTTCATACTGTAATTCATGATTAATTACGGTTATTATAAAACAGTAGTTTTCAGTGAACTGTTTTTGTGAGCTCATTTAGAGTAAGGACTATTTATGCCTCGTAAAGCTTTCACAAAGGAGATTTAAAGGCTCAGTTATCTTCTGCTCTGTTGTTAATGTTTGAAAGTTAGTACGGAGGTAGTTTTGACACTGCAAAATATTTTATTGTATTATTATTGTTTTATACAAATTGTATTTATGTGTATTGGCACTCTTGTAATCCAGTGTTGGCACTGGTACATTTTTATTCAGCAATGTTTACACTTTACAGAGATGTATTTTTATATCAGATTGCAGAGGCTTAGTTTCATTTTACTGCACAGTTATGTTTTCTGAAGGTGTACAGTTTTTTTTATTTATTTTTTATTATTAAGTTACCAGTTGTACACCCCCCCCCCTTTTTTTGCATTTTGAAATAAATATCTTCTATCACTCTGTGTTGTTTGTTTCCTTTTTTAGTTTTTTTCTGAAGATAACTGAGCCTTTATATCTCCTTTGTAAAAGCTTTACGAGGCACACATAGTCTTCACTTTAGATGAGCTCACAAAAATAGTTCACTGTCAACTACTAAATGGCTTATAACTAGCTGAATTAATCATAAACTACAGTAGGAATACATGTTAATAAGCATTTATTAACACACTCCACTCTAAATAATAATAATAATAATAATAATAATAATAATAATAATAATAATAATAATAATAATAATAATAACAATAACAATAACAATAATAATAATAAAAACCCTTTTAAGGTACAAGTGGCCTTAACCTTTTTTGTGAATACTTTTTTGTACCTCAAAGTCAGGGGTAGGCAAGTTCGGTCCTAGAGAGCTGAAGTCCTGAGTTTAGCTCCAACCCTACTAAACTGCCACAGTATAAAACTCATGGCTCCCAGCATGCATTGCAGCATTACGTATGTCACCATTGTTGAGATTCATATTCTGATTCTTGATATCTGCATGCATCTAAACTCCCCCCCCAGAATGTATTTATATATTTATTAGGGGTGTCCCCGACTAAGGATTTACACATTCAAATCAGAATTTTCGAATCTCTCTATGGTCGACCAATAGTCGAATCATCTATGTGTGTGTAAACCATAGACCGGAAAAAATAAACGGTGTAAACGGGTTGGGAAGGGCAGGACACTAGTCAGCAGGAGGCTAAGACTATTTTTATTTTACTTTACACACGGCACACTGCCACCACTTTTAATAAAGTGATCAAAACAGGCTAACGTTACACTACACATTCGTAAATTAACCGTTCTCTCATAAAAGCCGCGATCGAAACACAGAACATCACACAAATATATAAAATAACATTTTGATAAATAAACCTAAAAACAATACCTGCCTAGTGAGGAAAAGAACACTTTGTGCATTTATATGTTCATTCTTAAGCCAATTGTGCCTATAGAGGGTCGCACACCAGACTAAAGCTCAGCGCCGTGTCTCAGGGATCTCACACCAGGCAGACGTGAACATTATATACGCGCCGTGCGCAAGCTCAATTTTGAATCGACTTTGAGGGAAATATACATTCAATCGCCGCTGACAGGCGTCGAATGCCGCCGTCGGTGTATATGGGTTCAAATTTTTAGAGGAGCGGCGCATCCATTGCGAAGCTCAGTGCTCTTAAAGGGGCGATCGCTCAGCGCCGCGAGTCTCGCGACACGTCTTTATAACACTAATATTGAGCACCCCCATATTGCCAAAATGGTATGATCCTCGTTTCATAACACCCGCGAAGATTAGTGGTCGAATAGGGTCCTGCATATCGATGCATCAAATCTTCGACTATTAGGGGTCACCCCTAATATTTATTTATAATATATTCAGTGGAAAGAAAGTATTGTTGATGAATATTATTTATTAATATTTTTAGTGATTTTTGTTTATGGCTTCTTTTGATTGTGAGCAGATTATTTGTTCTGTTAACACTGTAACAAAAAACACAAACTCGCATAAAAAGCCAAGAGTCAAATGACCCAACTAAAGGAAACACTGATCTCCATAATGGTGACCAAACATTTTCAATAAAACACCAACATCTAAACCTCTGTTAATTCTCAATAAGAGCTTCTATAGACGTCTTTTGGGGTTAGAGTCAAACTCTGCAGGACAGCGGCTCTCTAGGACTGAACTTGCCTACCCCTGCCCTGCTCTAAGTAGAGGAACACAATGGAAGAATTGTACCATAAGGACCAACTATCTAAGGTACAGTTATGCATTTTGTTCACCTTTTTTTCCGAGAGTGTAAGTAATTGCTACATGTCTAAATAAGATGTATAAATGTACATTTAGATTAGTTTATTAATCCTTTACTTACACTTTATAAATGATCTTTATCCACTGACAGCTCCTAAATAACTGGTTTGTAAATAAAGTAATACTTAATTTAGAAATTATAAATTGATAATTTATAAAGTATGAAAATACAATTATTAAATACATTAGATATGCTTATAAATCAAGATTAAAGCATTTATAGCTGTATTTATAAACTGCTTATTAATGTCTGTTAATAAATAGCTTAATAAATGCTTAATAAATGATGAATTAACTATTTATTAATGCTTAAAGATTTGTGCATTTCCAAATGTAAGCATTACCAAATTATATGTCAAAATGGTAAATAGAAATGTGGTAAATTTTCAGTGGTGTGTGTGTCATACAAATCTCATTTATTTCTTTATTTAAACAAGGTTATGCAGAATGGGTATTTGTAAACAATTCACACTTTGAAAACCTAACACATTCAATCTCAGTCATACCTAATCGATTTGAAATGGTTTTTAAAGTGGCTTATTGTGTTCCGCGTGATGGCTTTCTCTGTGTGGAGGAAATAACAATATGGTTCTGATTACATCTTT